>NC_056664.1:82297730-82597730 GCF_018350195.1 Panthera tigris | reverse complement strand
TTTGCAGAGGAAAAATGACAACAAGAATACTCACCATAAATAAGATTAAGCTGAAGAAAACAGTTGCTTATCAAATCCATAGCTTTTTCAAATAGTGGGTCCAGAATGGAATGGTCATTACTCAAATGCAGGATACTAGGATTTAGTGACTAGTGTTCCCAAAAAATCTGTCCAATGTAAGTGAAACAGTTAAATGCAAGGTTTGTTTCTTTGAACTTCCATCAATGTAGTAAAATTAACTCCAAAAGGGTCATAAACAGAGAAGCAAGTCTTTCCGTGCTATGGGTTTGTTATAATCCAGAGAAGTACTAGACTCGAGCAAGTCCTCAAGCAGTTCTCCCTAAATTTCAGCTTCGTAACCAGGCTTCCGCAGGGAACGAACGGCAGCGACTTCTGACGGTAGCAATAAGGAATGTACACAGTCTGGACTATTACCAGCTACATGGAGAATTGTGTGAGCAGCCCCTGTGGCTCTCTAACCCAGGGCTGTCTCTAGCTCACGAAACTCCAGGCGAAAGACAAGGGGATAGTAAAAAGCCTCCAAGCCATGGCTTCTGCGCAGGTTACTACTCTCAAATCGGCTGGTGGCAAAGTACCCAGGAAGCAACTAGCTGCCAAAAGCTGCTTGCAAGAGCGCGCCCCCTACTGGAGGAGGGAAGAAACCTCATTTTATGTGTCTACTACTGAGGCACTCCCAGAGATGTGTTCAGAAGTACAATGCCATGGCAAACTTCCCTTGCACAGTCTGGTGTGAAACCTTGCTCAAGGACTTCAAAACAGATCTGCGCTTCCGGAGTGCAGCTCTTGGTACTTTGCCAGAGACAAGTGAGGTCTATCTCGTTGCCCTTTTTGAAAACACCAATTTGTTTGCATTCCATACCAAATGTGTAACAAGTATACCCAAAGACACCCAGCTAACAGCTGCATACGTGGAAAACGTGCTTAAGGATTCATTAGGAAACATTTCATTATTTAAAAAATTCTTTTCTTCCTGTTATTGGATTTTTTCCCCCATGAGGTCAAAAGGTACCTAAGTATATAATTGCAAGTGGGAAAATAAGGGAGAGAAATCAAGTATTGGCAGTTTTTCCATTTTTCTTTGTGTCTGGATTTTTAATATAAATGTGGTGATGTAAAGCATTAATACAAGTCAAAATATTTCGGTAAACAAGTTTTAGCGGTTCAACTCTATAATAACTATAAATTAACCTGGTAAATTTTTCTGGACAATTCCGGTGTTTAGGTTTTTTTCAAAACAAGTGTATTTCTTATTGAGAGCAACTAAATGATGTTTGTAGCATTTTTATCGCACAAATTCTATCCATTTATTATACTTTTCTAAATGAGTTGTCTTACATTCCAGTACATGTTTCTAATGTCTGTCTTCTGTATTCTTCCTGTAATTGTTCTATTAAAATACATTAAACTATTTTTAAAAACAGCTGAATGGAGAGGAAGGTTAATGGTCTCTTGAAAAAAGTGTAGTACTTAACCATAGTGCATTTTATAGGATGACCATCTCACCTGTACAAAGAGGCAGCACAAGCTAGTACACACAGGGAAGAATAAAACTTCTAGAAAATCTACTCTAGATCCACACCAGAATAGGGAAGACAAATGTTCTAAGTTTGTATGTCATTAGAAAATCCATAATAATTACAGTCTGGAAAATTATGAAACTATGTTAACTGCAGCCATAGAAAAATTTCAGTTTAGTACCCATAGTATTTTTTACTTAACCAATGTCTCTTTTGTTAAATGCTGTAAGATTTGTTCTCCTAGGAAACTAAGTGATTGGACCAGTTCAATAGCATACGCTAAACATAATTTTAGATTAAAGAGTAGTTTTTCTCAATCCAGTACGCAAGAGTTCAATTCAGTAAAAGCAATTTGATAAGGGACCTCAGTCGAAGAATCTATAGCTCTCTGATGGTTTAGGTTTGACTCTAGTTAGAATACATTTGAGGATTCTGCTGGTGCCCAATAATGAAATCATATCCCCCATGAACAAAACTTTTATGCTTTTGTTTTTAAATTCAGGAAAGAAGGTCTCAAGAGCAGTATGAAACCAGGCCCTTGGTTCCCTGAGAGTTTTGTTTCTAATGTTCTCCACTGCGTCCCCTATGTCCTGAATAGTCCCAGAAGCATAGTAGTTTCTGTTTTTGTATTTGTCTTTTTAAGTAATATTTTAACATAACACTCTGGCTGAAAAATACTAGAGAATCCAAAAGTACTCCTGTGTCAATTGTTATGTGACCATTCCTACTAGACTTTACTCTTTTGCTAGTATATTAAACCCAGTTCCTTATAACCATCAGGAGACACTCGTTAGAACTGAGCCAATGTGCATAACCAAAGCATGCCCACAGTGTTGAGATCCTCAGAAAGATCACCACCTTCTCCAAATATTTTGGGATGATTTTAAGACTATTTGTGCAAGGTTTTGGAAAACATGGGAATTGTTAGATGAGAGATACTCTGGCTTTATTTTGCCTGCTCTTCGAGTGAAATCCTGATCAAGATACATGAATAAGAATTTGTAAGAAGCAAGCAGGCTCAGACTCAGATGTAAATAAAAATAAATGAATAGGATTTTTTTTTATCTAGAAAGAAAATTTACTCCATTAAATTACTCAACCAGTCAGGATTATATATTTCCTAAAATTGGGGGTCATAAGGACCCTGTTTCCCTTTATATTCTCAATGCATAATGACCCTTTAAAACATAGTAGGCATTTGGGGGCCCCTGGGTAGCTCAGTTGGTGAAGTGTCTGACTTCAGCTCAGGTCACGATCTCATGTTCATGGGTTCAAGCCTCATGTCAGGCTCTGTACTGACAGCTAAGAGCCCGGCACCCTGCTTCAGATTCTGTGTCACCCTCTCTCTCTGTCCTTCCCCCACTCATGCTCGCTCTCTCTCTCTCGCTCTCTCTCTCTCAAATAAACATTAAAAACATTTTAAAAATTTAAAAAAAACATAATGGGCATTCAACAAATATGTGCTTAAAAAAATGACAAAATAAATGTACATACCTTAATGTTTACGAAGATTGATAAATTGATGAGAATGAGAAGACTTCACAATTTAGAACTGCCTTAATGAAACTGGTAACAGAACATTTTACTCTGACTTTTAGAAACAATGTATTATCTTGAATTGAAGTTGCATATCTGGTCAGTGGTGTGGGTAAGTGGTGGTGTGGATAAGCTTTCTGGGTATTAGTAGTTTGTGTTCTTTTTTGAGGAGTTGTGATTTTGCTAGTTTTTCTTAAGAAGTTCTTGGTATTCTTATGAATTTTTATGTTATTTTTACATAATTAAAAGTTTAATTTTATTTTACTTTTATATCAGGCCTTTCCCCAGCTTTGAGAAACTGATAGTAATTGTGATATTAGCTTGGTTTAAATATTTTTACATGAATGTGTGTGTGCATTTTTTTTGGCCAAATGTATCTATACTCAAGATTCTTTTACACACGTGTACTTAGAAACTCTTTTAATTCCAGATAGAAGTTAAATATTTACCTATATTTTCTTTTAATCATTTTTTGTTGTTTATTTGGTTGTAAGTATTTAGTCTATCTTGTGTTTATTTTGTTTTGCTTCATCACCCCTTGCCTGGATTATTAAAATAGCAATTTATCCAGTATATCTCCTTTGATTCTGCTGCCCTTAAATCTATCACCTGTCCTGCTGACAGCATGAACTTCCTAGGTTTATAGGGCTGAACATTTCTCTCATTCTGTAATGCGTTTTCCTGAAGATCCAAGTTTAAGTGTCTTAGGATATAAGGCAAGCCCATTCTCAATATGGACTTCCTAACAACCCAGTCAGATTTTCCTCAGCCCCCTTCACTGAATATCTTTCAACAACAGGGAGGGTTAATTATTAAACATATAATGTAGTTTCAAACTTTCACATTTCCTCATATTGCGACAAATTCAATGCTTCAGCTTTTTTTTTTAATGCTTAATCTGGTCTCAGCTAAAATTCAGCAGCAATTCTACAGAGATACAAATAATTTGTCACTTTTTGGACACTTTGATTGCACTTAGAGTAAAATCTGCCTTAATGTATCTGAAAAAGAAAGATTTTATTTTGAGGACATGATCTTATATTTTTTCATAGTTTTGTTATATTTAACTTGTTCAAAGCATCTTTTACCAGATAAATTTCATTAGTTGGGGGAATTAAAATACAAATTTTCTGGCTAAAGAGAAAACATGCATTCAATGCTACATCTCAAGGATGTTGACTTGCAGAATGAATTCAGATTGACCCGGATCTGAGCACTGTCACATGAAGAGTGAGTTGGCTAAACAAGTATAAACATAAGATAATGATAAATGGCAACATATCAAGATAAAAAGGGCTCCATGTTGAACTACCATAGGGATTGGCTTTAAAGAGTTTTTTTTTTCTTTTTTTTAAGTTTATTTATTTATTTTGAGAGCGAGAGAAAGTACAAATAGGGAAGGAGCAGAGAGAGAGAGGGAGAGAGAGAGAATCCCAAGCAGGTTCCATACTGTCAGCGCAGAGACCAATGTGGGGCGCCAACTCACGAACCATGAGATCGTGACCTGAGCTGAAGTTGGACTCTTAACTGACTGAGCCACCCAGGCGCCCCAGCTTTAGAGAGTTCTTAAATGAATTTAGGGCAGTTTAATGAGGTTCAAAGTGGATACATATTTTGATAAACAAATTTCACACCTTGGTGTATAAATTGGAATAAAATCTGTTAAGGAGATGCCTAGGGAGAAAAAAAAAAAAAAAAAAATATATATATATATATATATATGTATGTATGTGTGTGTGTTTGTGTGTTTGTAGGTATAACTATGACAGAAATCTTAAAAGAATAGACCCTAAATAAGATCTAATATAATAATTCTCCTTGTCAGTCATTTATGCAAACTATTTAAATACCAAGTATAAATTTAATTAAATATATTAAATATTGGGTCCATAAAAATTGGAAAAAAAAACTTTAATGTCATAATTCAGACCACAAAAGCATTCAAGATAAAAATTAATTCTATAAGTAGCATACCGATATAAGCCCCACATTTCTTAATAATTTTATTTATATAATATCAATTATAATATTAGTTGCTAATTCATTATTGAAATACATTATATTTCAATGATTAAATGTGTAAAATGTACTCTTATGTGTTGTATAAAAATTGTCATCTCTTTATGTTAAATTTAAGTGCAGTAGAAGATTTAATACTTAAATTACATCATAGCAAAATCCTTTGCTAAGAGAAGTCATTTAACTTATTTGTTTACAGATGAATTTTTAAAATTTTCTTTTTTGAACAATCTACTGAGTGGGAAAAGATATTTCCAAATGACATGTCTGATAAAGGGTTAGTATCCAAAATATATAAAGAACTTCTACAACTCAACATCAAAAACACAAATAATCCAATTTAAAAATCGGCAGAGACATGAACAGACATTTCTTCAAGGAAGACATGCAGATGGCCAGCAGACACATGAAAAGACATCAACATCACTCATCTTCAGGGAAATGCAAATCAAAACCACAATGAGACACCGCCTCACACCTGTCACAAATGGCTAAAATCAAAATAACAAGAAATAATATGTGTTGGAGAGGATACAGAGAGAAAGGAACTCTTGTGCTCTGTTGATGGAAATATAAAATGGTGCAGCCACTGTGGAAAACAGTATGGAGCATCCTCAAAAAATTAAAAATAGAACTACCATATGATCCAGTAATTCTACTACTGAGTATTTACCTAAAGAATATGAAAGCACTAATATAAAAATATATGTTTATTGAGGCATTATTTACAATAGCCAAATTATGGAAGTAGCCCAAGTGTCCATCCATAGATGAATGGACAAAGAAGATGTAATGTACACACAGTCACACACATACACACACACACACACACACACACACACACACACACTAGAATATGACTCAACCTTGAAAAATAATGAAATCTTGCCAGCTTTTACAACATGGATGGATATAGAGAGTATAATATTAAGTAGATAAGTCAGAGAAAGACAAATACCATATGATTTCACTAATATGTGGAATTTAAGAAAGAAAACAAAGGGGAAAAGAAACAAACCAAGAAACAGGCTTTTAAAAAATATTTTAAAGGTTTTATTTATTTTCAAGAGGGAGAGAGGGAGAGAGAGAGAGAAGATCTGAAGCAGGCTCCAGGCTCTTAGCTGTCATCACGGAGCCTGATATGGGGCTCAAGCCATAAACTGTGAGACGATGACCTTAGCCAAAGTTGGACACTTAATAGGCTGAGCCACGCAGGCATCAGAAAACAAACTGATGGTTACCAGAGGGGAGATGGGTGGGGGAATGGTGAAATAGGTAATGGGCATTATAAGTATACTTATCATGATAATCTCTCAGAATGGGTGAGTCGAGTTCCCCAGTAGAGGCAACACACTACCCTCATTATTCTTTAAAAGGGTAATCTTTCAGATTAGCTCAACAGAACCACAGAAAATCAAAACATGACTCTAAAGCTACAACCTAATGTGCTTTGCTAGGGACTGTGGGCAAGACAACCTGCATCCATTTTGCAGTCAGCAGAACTGACTCATGTCACATTATTTTAAACTAGCAAAAAGTGACAACATTTCATAATGGTTTCCATTGTCATCTTCTTGCTACAAAAGTGAGAGATTGTCACTGTGATAGTATTCATTGGTATCTAAATGGTCGTAGACTCATGACAAGGTTCAAAGAATCATTCCCCTTCAGTATAGACAATGATATTTCTCAAACTGGTATTATATTTATTAATCAAAATAATGAATCATAGTACCTGAAATCAGAAATGGAACAAGGGTCATATATGTGTGCACATCAAGACATAGACAAACCAATAAACAAAAGGAATCTAGTACCAAGAACAGGAAAAGATGTTTCATGGAAAATCAGGACCGCAGAAAACTAGCAGTTAAGTATCTATAACGGAATGTAAAATTTAATAGTCAATAGAAAATAAAGAATGGCATATCTAGCTTTGCAATACTATTTACAGATATACTTGCAAACACAAGTTTCAAAATGCATATACGTTGATTCTAATAATGCATTTTAAGTGAGTAACTAAAATGAAACTAAACTAAAATTCCATTTTAGACTTACATTGCCATTTATTTTAAATTATGGACATTTAAGAAAATACCAAGTACCCTTTAGTGAAAGTAAAAGTAAAACGAATCAAAACTTCAAACATTGATTATGATGTAACATATTTACATAACCAAAAAAGACAATAAAGGGATTTGATCTAAGCACATTTGCAAAGTTAAGAGAAAATTCAGTCACATATTATACAATTAGAAGTTGCGGCTGAGGGGCGCCTGTGTGGCTCAGTAGGTTAAGTGTCAACTTCAGCTCGGATCATGATCTCCTGGTCCGTGGGGTCCAGCCCCTTGTCCCGCTCTGTGCTGACAGTTCAGCCTAGAGCCTGCTTTGGATTCTGTGTCTCCCTCTCTCTCTGCCCCTCCTCCACTCACACTCTGTCTCTCTCTGTGTCTCAAAAATGAAAAAATGTTAAAAAAAAATTTTTTTAAAGTGCTGCTGGATATAAATACCCAAACTATTATTTAGTTTTGGAAACTGTTAGGATCCCAATACTGTTTTACAAAATCAAATCATTTAAAGAAGAAAAATTACCACTAGCTGAGTACCCTTAAATGCTGTCAGTTTATGAAACAGTCTCTGATAAACCACTTATCTCTGCCAATGACAAATCTTATTTATGTACTTTCAAAATATAGCTCAGTTCACTTCTGAATGTAAGCTCTTCATAATGGAATTCAGTCTTGATTAAGCACACAATTAATAAATAAATTTAATTCTAAAGCATTGATATTTTTTCTGTTTTTTTTTTCAGTGAGTTATCTTTTTTCAATTGAGAAATGTGAATTTAAAATCACCTGTCACTTGTTCTCAGAAAAAAATTGATAAATGATTTACAACTTGTGGTTAAAACTTGAGTTTTCTAACAGAAGGATTCCTTCCCCTTCATGAAAAATAAATTTATTTTACAATTACATGTACAATACATACATTATATATACCATGTATTGTATATGTAATATATATAGGTATATAGGTACATACACACAAATACTTTTTCAAAGACTATATTTTTTAGATCAGTTTTAGGTTCACACCAAAATGGAGAGGGAAGTCCTGAGACCTCCTTTACCTTCTGCCCCACACTTGCATAGCCTCCCTCATTATGAAAATCACTCACCACAGTGGTACCTTTGTGCAATTGCTGAAACTACGTTGGCGCATCATAATCACCCAAAGTCCATAGCTTACCTTAGGTTTCGGTTTTGGTGTTGGACTTTCCATGGGTTTGGACCAATATATAATGACATACATCCATCATTATACTGTCATACAGAGTATTTTCACTGCCCTAACAATCCTGCCTGTTCACCACCCCACTTCTAAACGTATTCCTGGCAACCATCGATGTTCTCACTTCTATAATGTTGCCTTTACTGGAATGTCATACAGTTGTATTCATATCAAGTGTAGTCTTTCACATTGACTTCTTTCATTTAGTCATATGAATTTAAGGTTCCTCCTTGTCTATTCATGTCTTGATACTTCTTTTCTGTTTTTGTTTTCTCCTCCTTTTCCTCCTACTCCTCCTCCTCCTCGTCCTCTCCTCCTCCTTCTCCCCTCTCCCTCCCTCTCTCTCTCTCTCTCTCTCTCTCTCTCTCAGCACCAAATACTATTCATCTATCTGGATGTGCCACAGTTTATTTATCCATTCACCTACTGAAGGACATCTTGGTTGCTTCCAAGTTTCGGCATTTATGAATAAAGCTGCTATAAATGTGGATTATCTTTTCATATGGTTATATGCCATCCATATATATTCTTTGGTGAAGCCATCTGTTAAGATCTTTGGGCCATTTTTAAAATTGAGTTCTTTTGTTTTCTTATTCTTGAGTTTTAAGAGTTCTTTGTATATTCAGATAGCAGTCACTTATCAGATGTGGCTTTTGCAAATATTTTCTCCCAGTTTGTGTTTGTCTTCTAATTCTCTTGGCATTGTCTTTTAATTGTACTGACGTTCAGCTTATCAATTCTTTCTTTCATGTGTCTTTCATGGATTATGTCTTTGGTGTTGTTTCTAAAAGGAATTATCATAACCTGTGATTTCCTCCTATGTTATCTTCTAGAAGTTTTAGTTTGCAGTGTTCATTTAGAACTAATAGTTAATTTTGAGTTAATTTTTGTGGAAAGTGTAAGGTCTGTGTCTATAGTCATTTTTGGTTTTTTGTACATATATGTCCAATGTTTCTAGCACCATTTTTTGAAGAGACTCTCATTGCCCCATTACTCATACTTTTTGTTGTTATAAAGTGATTTATTTCAGCCTTACCAAAATCAGTGTTCATAAAGACATCTAAAAATACCTTTATCTATTATAGCAACAGTGTTCAGGAAGAGTAGTTGATTTTAGCGTTCAGCTTTTTTTTTTAATTTTTCTCCATCAATAGTAGATAATCAATTCGAACCGATTTTCTTCTTTTCTAATGCATTTATTTTCCAGTGATTTATGTGCTCATTCCAAACAATTGGACCAAAGAAACCTCCACCCTGAGCATTAAACATTTGATCAATATAAGAGTTTCATTGTAGAAAGTAGTGTTAAAAGTTTATTCATTCAGTGCACTCTTTAGAGATGATTAACTGTCTTTATTATATTAAAGCAAACCCAAAGCCATCTGCCAAAGGCGATTGTGTCCAAGCACTGAAACCATTTCATGTGAAAACTCATTTTCAGGCTCCTAATTATTTTTCATTATAGTGGCAGTGTGGAATAGATTGGAATTGGACAGTAATTGCCAGGTCTGAGCAGTGTGGACCGTTGCAATGTATCAGTTTAGATGAAGTGTGACAAGGATACATCTAGCTACTATATAACTTCCATTAACCAACTTCCCTGTCCCTGATCATGTAACACTTCATAGAATGTGGTCAGCACAAGGTCATAATAATGGCTTCCTGACTGACTTCAAGTATTTTGTATAAGTGCAAGCTGTTAACCCCCTGTGTTAGCATTGTTCTAGTAATGTCCACTTATTGCACTTGTCAAAAATATCTATTTCTTCAAGAGGGACAAATAAACTTCTTTAAAATACAAACTTCAGACTCAAGTTTGACTGCTTTCTGTAATGTTCCAAAGGGAAAGCATGGCTAAAATATAAACTATAATATCATATAATATAATTTTAAGTGATCAATATTATTCAGTCAATCCAGTACGGTGATCATAAAAATGCTATCCAAGCAGAAAATAGTTCCACATTATGTCTACCTAGGCAACCAAATAGCTCATTTTTAAGCAAACTGACTAGTAAGTAACAAACACAGCCATACGTGCTGATAAACCCTTTCCATAAACCAGTTTTCTCTACAGTAGTGACACTAACGGAATATACGCGTGATTCTCAACCAAGTGATCTTGCTGCCTTTCCCCCACCAAGGGACGTTTGACAATGTCTGAAGACATTTTGGCTTGTTGAAGCAGGGTTCAGGGTGCTATTGGCATCCAGTGGATAGAGTGGAGGGATGCTATTAAACATCCTACAATGCACAGGAGAGCCTTCCCACAACATAAACAACCTAGGATTATCTGGCCGAAAATGTCAATAGTGTCAAGATCAAAAAACCCTGGGATATGTGTATTAACTTCCAATTTGTTTCCCTATTCCTCAAAATGTAAAAATCATTCTTTCTTTAATGACTGACTTTTCTTAAATATTTGCCCTCTGTGGAACATTAAGTTCTTTGTCATTTATCATTAAGTTCAATTTCAGTTAGTAATAGATTTTCCCCTCTGTGTAATATTTTATTTTACTGAACATAGGTTCACACATACTACAAATTTGGATTTTCAACTCATGAGCACTTTTTGCCCCTCAGTTTCATTTAGAGATAATTGACATGCATCACTGTATTAGTTTAAAGTATAGACTAGGATGGTTTGATTCACACATATTGTGAAATGATTGCCACAGTAAGTTTAGCTAACATGCGTCTTCTTATATAGATACAAAGAAAAAAAAAAAGGAAAAAAAATTCCTTGGGATGAGACCTTCTACTTTACTCTCTTAACAACTATCCTATGCATCATATAGCAATTTTAGCTACAGTCATCATGTTATATATTATATTCCTGGTATTAATTCATCTTGTACCTGGAAGTTTGTACCTTTGAGTATCTTCCCTCTAATTCCCCTCCCCCTACTCTTCACCCCCGGTAACCAGAAGTCTGATCTCTTTTTATAGGAGTTTGGGTTTTCTGTTTTTGTTTTGTTTTGTTTTTTTTAGATTTAAGTGAGATTAAACTGTCTTTCTCTGATTTATTTCGCTTAGCATAATGCCTTCAAGGTCCATCCATGTTGTCACAAATGGTAGGATTTCTTCATTTTTTATGGCTGAATGAGATTTCATTGTGTATGTACAACACAACTTCTTTATCTGTTCATCCATGGATAGACACTTATTTCTATGTCTTGGTTATTGTAAATGATGCCTCCAAACATGGAGGTACAGATATCATTTCAAGTTATTTTCACTTATTCCCAGAAGTGGAATTACTGGATCATCCAGTAGTTCTGTTTTCCATTTTTTGAAGATTTCCCATACTGACTTTCATAGTGACTATACCAGTGTATAATACCATTGAACAGTGCATAAGGATTCTCTTTTTTCCACATCCACTCCAGCATTTGTTATCTCTTGTCTTTCTGATGATGGCCATTCTAACACGTGTGAGGTGATATCTCATTACAGTTTTAATTTGCATTTTCCTAATGACTAATGAAGTTTAACATATTTTCATGTACTTATTGGTCTATTGTATATCTTCTTTAGAGAAATGTCTATTTAGGTCCTTTGACATTCTTAAAAAAAATGACTATTTTTTATTTTTGAGAGAGAAAGAGAGGCAGAGAGAGAGGTAGGGAGAGATGGAGACAGAGAATCCCAAACAGGCTCCACACTGTCAGCACAGAGGCCGACATGGGGCTCGAACCTGGGAACCGTGAGATCATGACCTGAGCTGAAATCAGAAGTCACCCAGGAGCCCCACCTTTGCCCATTTTTTAATTGGCTCTTTTTTCTCCTCCTCCTCCTCCTCCTCCTCCTCCTCCTCCTCCTCCTCCTCCTCCTCCTCCTTCTCCTCCTCCTCCTTCTCCTTCTCCTCCTCCTCCTCCTTCTCCTCCTCCTCCTTATTCCTTTTCTTCTTCTTCTGCTATTGAGTTGTTTGAGGTCTTTACATATTTTGGGTATTAATCTCTTATCAGGAATATGGACTGCAATTAATTTTCCTCATTTCATAGGATTTCTTTTCACTTTGTTGGTGATTGATTGATTGATTGATTGATTGATGTCTGTGTGGAACCTTTTTAGTTTGAGGTAGTCCCACTTGTTTATATTTGATTTTGTTGCTCGTGCATTAGGTGTCATGTCCAAAAAATTATTACCAAGACTCATGTCAAGGAGCCTTATTTTTATATTTTCTTCTAAAAGCCTTATGGCATTAAATCTTACATTTAAATCTTTAATCCATATTGAGTTAATTTTTGTGGATGATGTAAGATATAGGCCCAGTTTCATTCTTTTACATATGAAAATCCAATTATCCCATTTATTGAAGACTGTCTTTTCTCTATTAAGTAGCCTTCACTCTCTTGTCAAATATTAGTTGATCATATATGCTTGGATTTATTTCTGAGCTCTTGATCCTGTTCTGTTGGTCTATTTGTCTGTTTTCCTGCCAGTATCAGACTGTTTTGATAACTATAGGTTTATAGACCTTTGATTCCTGATTCAATCTCTATTTCTTCCTGATTCAGTCTTCATAAGTTGTATTTTTCTTTTTCTTTTTTTGTAATGTTTATTTATTTATTTATTTATTTATTTATTTATTTTTTAATGCAAACGAGCGAGAGAGAGAGAGAGAGAGAGAGAGAGAGACAGCGCACTCAAGGCAGGAGGGGCAGAGAGAGGGAGACACAGAATCCAAAGCAGGCTCCAGGTTCTGAGCTGTCAGCACAGAACCAGATGCAGGGCTCAAACTCATGAACTGTGAGATCATGACCTAAGTTGAAGTCAGATGCTTAAATGATTGAGCCACCCAGGGGTCCAATCAGTGGTATTTTTAAAGAACATTTCCATTTCCTTTAGGTTGTCAAGTTTGTCTGGCATATAGTTGTTCATAATAGGTTCTTATGATCCTGTGAATTTTTGTCATATCTGTTGTAATGTCTTCTTTTCATGTATAATTTTGTTGATTTGGGTCATTTCTCTGTTTTCCTTGGTTAGTCTGGTAATGGTTTGTTAATTTTGTTTATCTTTTTCTGAGAACCAACTCTTGGTTAATCTTTTCTATTGTTTCTCTGTTCTCTATTTCATTTATTTCTGTTGTAATCTTTATTATTTCTTTTCTTCTACTAACTTGTAGTCAGTCTGTTCTTTTTTTAACTTCTTTAAGGCATAGTTAGGTTGTTTATTTGGGATCTTTCTTGTTTCTTTTTTTTTAAGTTTATTTATTTATTTTGAGAAAGATAGTGAGAGAGAGCATAAGGAGGGGCAGAGACAGAGAGAGAGGGAGAAAATCCAAAGCAGACTCTTCACTTCTGTAAGGGGCCTGAAGTGGGGCTTGAACTCACAAACTGTGAAATCATAACCTGAGCTGAAATCTAGAGTCTGATGCTTAACCAACTGAGCCACCCAGGTGCCCCCTTTCTTGTTACTTAATGTGTATGTGTATTGCCATAAATTTTTCTCTTTGAACTGCTTTTGCTGTGTCCCTGAAGTTCTGGTATGTGGTGTTTCCATTTTTGTTTGTCTCAAGAAACTCTATTTATTTCACCTTTAATTTCTTCTTTGATCCATTGATTGTTTAGGAGACTGTTGTTTAGTTTCCCGGTATTCATGGATTTTCCAATTTTGATCTTGTTATTTATTTCTAGTTTCATGCCACTGTGGTCAGAGATGATACTTGGTATCATTGCAATCTTCTTGGATTTGCTAAGCTTTAATTTGAGGCCAAACACATGGTCTATCTTAGAAAATGTTCCATGTGTGCTTGAGAAGAATGTGTATCCTGTTGTTGGATAGAATGGTCCGTGCATGCCTGTTAGATCCAAGAAGTTTTTACTGTTGTTCAAATGCACTGTTGCCTTAGTAATTCTCTGTCTGGATGGTCTATCCATTGTTGAGAGTAGGATATAAAAGTCTCCAACTGTTACTGTAATGTAATACAGCTTATTTGTCCTTTTAGCTCTTTTGTTTTTGCTTTATGTATTTAGGTGCTACAATGTTGGGTGCATAAATATTTACAACTGTTATATCTTCTTGACTTATTGACTCTTTTATCATTATATAATGACCTTCTTTGTCTCTTTTCCCCATGTTTAGTTTAAAGTTTATTGTCTAAGTATAGATATCCTTGCTTTTTTTAATTTTTTTTTTTTTTTTTTTGGTTACTATTACTTGAAATGTCTTTTTCCATTCTTCATTCTCAGTCTGTATGTGTCTTTAAGGATAAAGTGAGTCTCTTATAGACAGCATACTGTTGGATCTTGTTTAATTCTTTTTATCCATTCAGTGATTCTATGCTTTTTAATAAATGAATTTAATCTTCTTATGTTTAAAACAATTATTGGTAAGTAAAGACTGACTATTGCCATTTTGTTAATTGTTTTTTGGTTGCTTTGATTTGTTGTTCATTGTTTTTTATCCTACACCCTTTTCTGATGTTGTGATATCTCTTTGGTATCACTATGCATTGGCTTCTTTATTGTGTTCTTTTGTATAATTACCATAGGATTTTCCTTTGTGGCTATCATAAGGCTAACAGAAAATATCTTACACTTGTAACAGCCTATTTTAAACTGATAACATCTTTACCTCAGTGAAATTTGTAAACTTTACACTTTTATTTTTTTCTCCCCCTCACATTTTATGTTCTTGCTGTTACAACTTACATGTTTTAATATTATGTAACTAATTGCTGATTATTGTAGTTAATGGTTATTTTTATTACATTTATTTTTTTAACTTTTAAATTGAAGTTGTATGTGAGTGATGCACTACTATTTCCACATTGCTGAATCTAACTATGTCTATACATTTACCCTTACCAGTGAGATTTACACTGTTTTTATTATGTTAATTAGTGTTCTTTTACTTCTACTCAAATAACTCCCTTTAGCATTTCTTGTAAGACATGTCTGATAGTAATGAACTTCCTCGGCTTTTGTTTCCTCTTCTTCATTTCTAACTTCACAGGGTACAATATTCTTGGTCAACTATTATTTTCTTTCAGTATTTTGAATATGTTATCCCACTCTCTCCTGGCCCAAAAAGTTTCTGTTGAAAAATCCACTGATAATCTTATGGGGGTTCCCTTCTATATAATTTCTCTCTTTCCTCTTGCTGTTCTTAAAATTCTTCCTTTGTCTTTTGACAATTTAATTATAATGTGTCTCAATGTAGTCCTATACAGGTTCAGTCTATTTGGAATCCTTTGGTTATCATAGATCTGGATGTCTATTTCTCTCCCTACGTTTGAAAAGTTCTCAGCCATTGTAGCTTTAAATATACTTTCTATATCTTTCTCTTTCTCCTTCTTTCCTCCTTCTGGAATTCCCACGATGTCAAAATTGGTTTGTTCATTTGTTTGTTTTCCATTGTTACCTGTGATTCCCATAGGCTTTCTCTACTCTTTTTCATTATTTTATCTTTTGCTCTGCTGACTGGGTAATTTCCAACATATTATTTTCCAGGTCATTGATTGTTTCTTCTGCATGTTTGAGTCCGCTTTTGAAACTCTATTGAATTCCTCAGTTCAGTTATATTTTTCAATTCTTGGATTTCTGTTTTTCCTAGGACAGGGCCCAGGGCCTATACAGCTCATTGTTAGGAGATCCAAATCAAATCAGTGTGTGTACTGAGTTCTCTGGTCGGGTGAGGCCACTGGTTTTGCTCTGCAGATGGGAGAAGCCACAAGCTCTACTTGCAGTTCAAGTACCACTGTAGGCAGGGCTATTGGATGGGCTATGCAGCTTCCTGCAGGTACTGGTTAGGTTCTATGAACAGACAGACTGAAGGTTATCTTCAGTAATGAGCAGGGCTGCAAATTAGATCCCCTCCCAGGCACAGCCAGAAAAGCAGCTCTAAAGCTAGGAGAGTTCTTTCTTGACTTAATTCAAGCAATCACATCCTAAGTTCCCTAACTGAACAGGGCCACTGGCTTTGCTCTGCCAACTATTAGCTCTGCCTTCCCACCTCTTGGCTTAAGAACCACTGGGCTGCATGCATATCTTCTGAGAGTTGTGGCCAGTCCTTCTGGTCATATGGGGCACAAAGATACCCTCTGCTGCAGATGGGGCTATGTCTTCACCTCCTTTCCTGGGGATAAAGAAGAAAGGACACTCCAGGCTACTATTAATTTTCCAAACAGTCTCTCTAGTTGGGAGTGGCTGGAGCTAGCCTTAGTCTTGATCTAAATTAATTTTCCTGACTATGGGTAGTACAAGAATGCTCCACACCCAGTACTGGATTTGATCCGAATGCAATGGTTCCTCCCACCTGTCTCTTAGCTTGAGTGCAGCGGGGCCGCACTGCTTCCAGGAGTTGTCACCAGCCCTTGTGGTCAAATGGAGCTGGAAGACACTTTCCACAGTGGGTGGGGCTGAGCTTCAGCTCTTCACCTGCTCATAGGCTCTGGGCTAGGGCCAGCGAAACTCCTTGTTTGAGGACTCAAGTCAGGCAGATCTGCAAGCCATCAAGTCTCCTGGTGAGAGTGCAACACTGACTTTGTTCTGTGGGTGAGCAGAACCACTGGCTGGGATTACTACTTAGGCACTGTGGGTGTGAATTTGGTCTGCCAAGATCCCTGTGCTGGTTGTTGCAAGTCCCGCCCTGCTTTCCTGTCACAATCAGATTTCCAGGGGTTGAGCCCTGGGGATTCCTCTGCGGTCCCTGTGGTGCGAGATCAGAGTAGGAGCTCCCACAAAGCAACGTACAATGCTGAAGGGAATGCTGGTGTCCTAGCGGTTCTCTTTCCCCACTGGAGGAACTGCAAGTTCAGTGAGCCTTCTCTGCATGTTGCTGTACTGGCCTGGGGAAGGCTCAATATAATCAATGTGTAGCCACTTCTTTTTTCTGTTACTCTCCTCACACAAACTCTCTTGGTCTCCGTGGTGCAGAGAGGGAGGATTCCTTCTCACCCCGTGTGTTCTAAGATTCTCTCAGTTGTAATGCTTTTCTTAAATAGCTGTTAGTTGTTCTCATGTGGGGGAGCAAAGTCAGGAACAACTTATGTCAACATCTTGGTGGCATGGCTTTCATCAGGGTCCTTTAATTGTCTTTCTCCGCTAATCATTTCCCATGATGCTATATGTGTGCCAGCAAGAGCCTCCTAATGAATGCTTTCTTTTCCAAGCAAAGTTGAATCATATGTATCTGAGAGAAGCAGTCTTTCTAATTTCAAGTGGGTCTTTAAGATGCTGTATAAGTGATGGCCTGGAATAATCTGCATTTAGGTTCTGGATGTGGCCATGGAAACAATCTTGTAATTTAGGTATCTTTTTGTAGTTTTTCTTTTTATATATTTCTGTAATAGTCGAATAGCCATGCACATAGTTATCCAGCAGTACAAATATCTTTTATGTGCTTGATGTCTTAGTTATTTTATAAGTGAAAAAATATTTTGTCAGTTATTCTATACCCTTTACAATGACCAACATCTTTGTAAGTATCTCACAGGGTGTTTACATTTATAGTCTCCCCCACCATGCTCCAAGTTCTTTTAAAATGTTCAAGGCATCTAGATATAATTATCTTAAAATCTATTTAAAAAAATAGCATGTCCCATATAGGTTTATAACTTAAGACATGCTAAAATTTGAGAAATGTCTTCACAAATAAAAAATGAAACTGTTCTTCCTTTGCAAACAAGCTTAAGAAAATGCTTGAATTTACGTAACTTCAACCTTTAAATAATTCAGTGAGAAGTGAACTATTTGAACCACTAATTGAGGAGACTAGTTTTGATGAACAGAATTGCCCAAGTTGGAGAGCCATAAATCCCCAGTTTCATTTAGTATTTCCAACTCTCTTCTTGACCTTGTGCTCTGTTCTGGGCAGTCTATTATGAGTTTAATCATAGGTTATAAATATATGTCACAACTGAGCTGATTAACACGTGGATCTACCTATGTATAGCACAAAGGAACATGACCAGATGACCCAGCTAGAGTGCTGTAGTCCACAAAATGCATACTGTGGACCCTGCACACTCTTCAGTCACATTTAATTCCATTTTATTCAAATAAATCTAGTCATACTTCTTATGTGATGTAAACTATATTTATCTTGTTAATGTATAGCCTATGGATTCATCATCTCTTTCATACACACGAGATGCGCATGTGTGTGCATGCACACACACACACACACACACACACCCCAAGTAACTATTTGTGTTTGGTACTATGTTAAACAGTTTAAAAAGACAGTGTCAGACCTTTAATATTCCCAATCTAAAAGATAGAAGTAATGCTGTTAGGAAAGCTATGACTAACAATAATAAGGTGAGTAAAAAGAGAATAATAACTTAAAACAAAAAAGGAGTTGATATCAATATACTTAATCGACATATTTACTCTTACATATAAACAGAAACGAAAAAACAGTAAATAGGAACATTGGTGTGTAATATGAACTGTGATTTCTAAGTAAAATAGATATGCATGGCAAATAAAAACATGAAAATAATTTATATCACACTAGTAACCAGTAAATTGCAAATCAGAATTAAGAAATAATCATTTTTATTCATTAGAGTGGCATCATTTAAAAGATAGATATAAGTAATGTTTGATAGACTACAGGGGTGTAAATTGGTAAAATAGTGGAAGTAAAGTAACTTGATGATATATCTATCAAGCTTGAGATATCTATATTTGATCTATAGTTCAAATAGTATATTTTAAAGAATGCTTACCCATTTGCAGAGACTCATCAAATTATATTTAATGCTGCATTATTTAGTAGCAAAATAACAACCTCAAAAACAGAGACAACCTAAAATGTCTTTCAGTTAGATAAAAGTCAGATAAATTACATTATATCTGTCTAATGGAATGCTGTGTAGAAATTTTAAAACTAAGTATATTTATATTTCAGCAAAACTGTTAGTGTTTTTTATGGTGAGGAAAGGAATATAGAGTGAGAAAATGATAATAAAGAGGAATGTTCACTTTATTGTTTCTCAGCTCTCACTTTTAGTTTCTTTTTTCACAATGAGATTGTTTTGTGTGCTACATGATATGATTTAAAATGATAGATGAAAAGGGAGGAATGATGTGATTCTTACACTTGTAAATGTGACTTTAATGATCATCCAAGTGAAAGGGGCAGATTGTTCCCCTGCAGGTTTTGGGGCTTCCTTTAATCCTTTAAAAAGCAGCGTCTTGACAAAAGAGTAAAATCCCACGTTCTTCCCATGCCTGCTTCCTAAAGCAGCCATTTCTCTCTGACAGGAAATTCAGCCTGCCTTCCCATCCCAATATTTCTTTGCCTCAACAGTTCAACATAACTCTTCCCATGTAAAACTACAAGCAGTATTGAAAGACTATATACCTAGATATACAACTCGTTTTCCCCCCATTTTAAGTGTTATTATCAAGCGAAAATTTATCTAGACTTGAGTAGAATGCTTCTTGGTAATTTATCCTAAATCTTAATTTAACATTCAAAGCTCTCTCTGAATCTAGAGCTTTACTTATAAATAAAGCTGCCATTGACCATGGTATTAAATCAGAACACAATGTCCCCTTGGCAACAGTACTTTGATGGCAGTCTTATGTTACACTTTGACTTTTTAAGACACCATTTTCTTTTTAACTCAAACCACTAAAAATAAATAAATAAATAAATAAATAAATAAATAAATAAATAAATAAAAGGATGGAAGAATGATAGAAATAAGCCCATCAACCTAATCAAGGGAGGAACATGGAGATTCAGAGCACAGTGAAATGAGGTTGTAATCAACATTCTTGCAAAAGGGGGTGTCTGATGGGCAGGCACACTCTGGGAAGTTACAGCAGACAATTTATCTCCTAGCATGCAAGTCCCTCCCCTGGGTTCTCATTGGCTGAGTACTACAGAGGTTACAGCCTTACCCAGGCATTGCCTATGCCCATGTAAAGCAAAAAGTAGTCTGACTGGAACAAATATACATTCCCTGAGGTGATGCAGACACTTTCGGTCCTTCCGTTCTTTGTTTATGGTGCATGCTCATTGCAAAGCCACAGAAATAAGCCCACGAAAATAAGCCCACAAGTCAGAGTGGGGAAGAAGAACCAGGAAGTGAATTGTCTAAGGGTTTGGGAATCCATTTTGTGTGTGTGGGCGTGGGTGGGGGGGTGTTGTGCATATTTCCAAAAGGTTGTAAACCTATTGTTAATTAGCAAAGCTTTTATTTGGTATTTCTGAAAATGAATCCTCTCCCTTACTTCCCACAAAGAAGTAACTAAAAAGGAACGCATTATTATAAGGAATATCTCCTAGCTCTCAAAGTTTCAGAAACGGAAAATAAATGGAATTTCAGGGGATAGTTTGGCATTGAGTTGAGCTGCTGAGTAGCACATCATAAACATGGTGCTTGTAAGTAACTGTAATGCCTGAAAAACTGAGTTTTAAGTTCAGAGAGTCCCTGTGTCAGAACCTTGGTTCATAGATTGCCCCAGTCCTGGGATAATTGTTTGATTTTGACCAAGAGAGTGTCTAAGACTCGCTTCTCCACTTGTCACATGTAGGTGACACCAGTAGGTGCTTCCAGGATTAAAGTCGGAATTGTGAGCACAATTTAATAAATATCATTATTATTACAATGACCCTAAAAAAGTTTAAAGCTAGAGTTAAATACTTTTTCAAATGCAAATTTCACTTAAAGCAACGGGGAAAAATCTGGGAAAATATAGTCTGTTTCCAGGGTACTCTTGTAGAAACGGATGGTTTTGTATCATAGAACAAGCCATATGAAAGAACCGCAGAAGTTTTATCAAAGTTGTTTTTCAGGACTCGAGTTCAACATAGTTACTTTAGCTACTCTACTCGACAAAGAAAAAAATTACATTTTAAAATCAATGAAACTCATGACTAAGTGCCCAAGTATTGAATGTTTACAAACTTCCTAGAAAGCATTGTAATCATTGGATAAAAATAATCTCAAACTTGAGCAATATACCTTTTGGGAGATTAAAACAACAAACCACTACCACCAACAACAGCAGCAGCAGCAAAGCTTAAACCCTACTCTCACATCCGCAGTGTGGACTTGAAACGTGTAGTAGTATTTGATGCTAATGTAATTAAGAACAGGTGCTAGTGTACTTCTGAATTCATGTGACTATATCACACTAACAGCGTCTGTCTCCTCACTGTTTTTGTAAATTATTGTCTTCCTAATACGAACATGACAGATGTTGTCTGTAAATAATCCTACAGATCCAAGCCATGTCTTTGGTGACATGGTTAAGGAGGGGAGTCAGGGTAGAGCCTGACTATCATACTCACTATCTACAGGACCCTTTTCAGGGTGGAAATGGGTTCTGACAGGAGGGAAAGTGAAAAATAAAGAAAACATTTGAAGGTAGAGCAGGGAAGCAGGAGACCAGAGCAAAAAAGTGCCTGTCAGAAGCTCATTCTAGGTCTATGATCATTAAAAGGTGATTTGTAGAATCAGCAAAGAAATAATTTGGACTGTTTTCTGGATTTCTTGTTTGCTCATGATTGTCTTTCTAGAAATAGATTCTAACTGTAGACTCTCTGAGAGAGTGAGCATAATAAAGAGATTAGATCGTTTAAATGAAACAATAGAATAGTTATTAACTGAAACATCTTAAAATTTTAGTCCCGAGAGAACTTAATTATTGAATGATTATTTTCTCTGTTTTTTTTTTTTTTTTTTTAATCTTTACTCCTTTTGGAATGATACAAATCAAAGGATTGGGTAGGTGAATTTAGATAAGTATTTACGTTTTACACACAGAAGCTGTTCTTCCAGAAATAAAAAGGGTACACTACAAAGCTAGTATGATCTCACTCTGCTACGTAGCACATAACAGCACAAAAGCAATTGGTGATAAAGAGAATAATCTAGCTGTGATTTTTGGGTCCAGTTTACTCTGTTCTCTAAACCTTACTTTGTCCATAAAACAAGATAAAGATACAATTTACAGGTTTGTTACAAAGGAAGAGAAAGAATAATGTGTGTATGTATTGATATGCACCTGTGGGTATATATATGACATTTTTGATATACAGCATGTTGCTGAGTCACCTGGCAGATAAAAGAATGTCAATAAACTTTAACTTATTCCCAATTCCTCTCCTAAAACAATGATCAATTTGTCTTTAACTACCTGACATTGCATAGTATTCTCCTTTGGAACTGATCTCTATGAGCATGAGAATGTGAGCCTTACCATGTTCTTATTTGAAGAAAGTATTTTTAAGAAGAATTTTCCTTTAATTCTGGTAAATACCAATAGAAAAAATATAGACTGTACATTCAATTGCCAATATATACATTTTTTTAATGTTGAACACTGCAAAAAGTGATCCCCAAAATACAGTTAATGGAATAATCAGTTATCACTGATCCTGCAAAATGTTCACAGATGTGCACGATAGCTTGTGAATTCATTAAGGTATTTTAAATCTACGATCAATTTTCTCTACAGTTAACCACTGTAGCACTTTCAGAAAGCCCTTTTTTAATAGATAATTTCATTAGTAAACGTTTACAAAAAACTTACTTAAATGAATCAGAATACAATTATAATAGTGTACCTATTATTAAATCATTTCTGAAAAGCAGTATTTTCTAACTTATCCATTATAAGAATAGTAGAGAAATATCATTTTATCTGTTTAAGCGATTAGTGATTACATATTCATTAGAAGAATATAGACGTACTCTAAATATGATAATGAATGCAGCATCATTCTTGAAAAAAATGAGTTTCCTTATTTAAGAGATGTCTGCTGCAAAAATTAAAATTTAGACAACAATCAGCATATGGAGATGTAATATTTTTCTGTTTCTCTTAATAAACACAAATTTACAAAACTGACAAAAAATGTTTCCAAAGTTTCTAAGAAATTATAGATTCAGCCAGTGCTATTCTCCATAAAGTTCCAAAGCCATGATATAATTTCAGGGTTTCAATTAATTCAAATGTAAATATGGAGAAAGAAAAATATGTTCTGTTGTGACCTTTATGCTCAAGGGGCTTATTCAGCCCACAAATAACCTAGACTTAGAATACTGTTATTCTTTAATACATTCACACCTAAGAAATGAACGCAACGATATAGAACACAGTCCTGTAATAATTACAGTTCCAAAGTGCTGAATAATGGTAATAGCTGTCAACGCCACCACCTTTGCCTAAGAAAGTCAACCACTGAGGGCATTCCATCTCTGTTTTTAACCTTGGAAGTAAAATGTTATTTTGGGTCAGCATTAAGCCTTTTTATTCTTGACTTGCTTCTCTTAGAACTTACTCTGTATTTCTTCATCAAAACTGTTAGTATAGCAGAGGTCAGTACAAAATTTATATAGAGAGAAATAGTAATTTTTATCATTTTATTCCACCCAAAGTATTGTCAGCATGACTCTTTCATTTTCCTGTGACCTAATTGTTCTATAACCTTGAAAATTCCCCTGTGTTCTTGGCTATATTAAAATTGATTGTCTGTGCCCATCAGCAAGGTGTTATGGTTTACATGCAAAATAAAATCCAGTTTCCTACTTTTAAAATTGGCTTTAAGGGAAGTTAAGTAAAAAATATATACGTATATATGCATATGTATCATTTATCAAAGTCAATAAATCTGGTCTCCATAGGGATTTGCCACAGTCATAATCCAGACAGCTGTATATACAATGTATATGTTGAAATTTCTATTAATTGTTATTCTCAGCATGCATTGAGAACTAAATGTTTTTCCTCTAGGAGTTCTTCAAAGTCCTGCAAGTTTTCCAAATGAAAAATGAAGACCATATATTTGAGTTGATTAAATTCTATATCTATATAAACAGGGCAAGCCAAAACAAATATTGATCTTCCCCAAACCAAAAAGTTAACTCCTTGATAATGAAAATGATCTTTCCAAAAAAAAAATACAAAGTTTGCATAAGGCAGAAAAAAATAAAAGACTAACTTTAAAAGGAAACATAATATCAAAAGTCACAATAAAACATTAAGACAAAAGTTTATGGAAAGGGGAAGAAAAATATAGGTGCGTTCGAAAATTATTTCCTATGTAAGAAAATCATCACATGTTAAAAGCTTAATATTTTCCATAAAAAATATTTCTGAAGCAAAAATAGTCTGCTGCTCAGAATTACCTAAAAGTTTAATTTTTGTTTCATAAGCACATGTATGTCAAATTTATTAGAAAATCTCAAATCTCATGTGAAATATGAGATTTCAATATCATGAAATATATTGTGCTTTTAAGTGCTAAGATATAAAACAAAATATAGTATATTTAACAGCAGCTTTCTATTCGTTTATAGTTACCTTTAGAATGAAGGGAAAAATGCCAAATATGTTTGTTTTATACTGAGCTCTGAGCTTCATTACTGGAACATACTGTAATATCTCTTCACTTTACGTGTATTAGTGAACTTTCATGGCTATAATGGCCACCACTTGCACACATTTTTCAAACTGTCTCCCAATTGACATTGTACTCTTATGATCTGCATTCATTTATTTAGTATGGTAAGGAACTACTCCAGTGCAACATCTTGCATGTACCCCAGACTCAACAGTTTGCGACCCATCTCTTCAAATCCCTCTTAAAACTAGTTGCTACATTCTTTATTTTTGTGATTGCGCAGATTCGCTAAATCACAAAGCCTACATAAATTCGTTAATAAGTAAGTAAATATATATATGTTTTATATATATATATACACATATACATATATATGTGTATATATATGTACATATATGTATATATGTATATATACATATATGTATACACATGTATACATATGTATACACATATGTACACACATGTATGTGTATATGTATATGTATACACATGTATATGTATACACATATGTATACATATGTATATGTATACACATATGTATACATATATGTATGCATACATATATGTGTATATGTATATACACATGTAACCGAATGTAACCGGTTCAATGTAACCGAAACCCAAGTATACACAACATATGTAGTGTCTGCTATGTCTTCGTGTTGTGTCAGTTTGGCTAAGCTGGATCCCGATACTAGGGGAACAGACTTATATAGATTGTTTAACCAGCAATAAGTGTCGCCAACTATCCCAGAATTCTCTCCCTGAATGGTTCTTAGCTAAAGTTGGTTGTAAGAGACATTTGCACAGGATTTGGAAAGTGGAAGTGGAGTGGCCAACATATTTATGCTCAGAAGGTCTTTGTCAACTCAGGCATTGTTGCAGTGTACCCACCTCGAGGTGAATGTGCTCATTCATCCTGCCGGCAGGCAGCAGCCACATCTGCAGGTCCTGCAGCTCCAGCCAAATCACCTACTTCAGCCTTACTGGATCACAGGCCAGGAGCAGGTGGAGCTCTGTAATGGCTACGCCAGCCCTACCACAGTTCACCTTCCTCATCTAAGATGGAGGCTTAGAAGCTGGGACAGATGGATATAGGCTTCAGTTTGTCCTCCTAAGTTCCAGTTCATCCTCGTAGGTTCTGGTATGTCCATACTATCTTCCGTTTCACATTCAAGTGTAGGGGCAACAGACTTCCATAGATTGCCTAACCAGCTTCCAGGATCTTGTAAAAATGAATCTCTGGATAAATCCCTCCTATCACTCGTGATGTTCTTCCTTCTCTGATTGGATTATAACTGATACATGCTCAAAAATGTTAGTAATAGATGTAGACAATTTGGATTTTAAAATCACTGTTCTATATAGTTTTGAGTATATCCCTTCCCAGTCATTCCCATGAAAAACCACCTTAGATTCTGATCATCTTTTCACCTAGATGACTGTGGCAGCTTCTTAACAGAGCTCTCTGTCTTCATGCTTGAAGATCAGGAAAAGATACACAGTCTCATTAGATATTCTTGGAGGCTTATAAGTCACAAATGGGCATAAGGTCACAATATAGGCACAATCACAATGGACCAACCATGAACAAGTAGGTAATGAGACTTATCTGTTGAAACATTAAACATCTTTTTGTTTTCTGTCGTGTTGTAGCAAAAAGAAACAGGAAGACTAATGCTTTAGTGAGAGACACACTTCCTGCTTGGGATCCAGGAGCAAATCAGATGTTTTATCCTCAAGAGCTTTGTATACTTGTCTAATAATTTCATATCTATAGTGTGTGATGTCATCAAGATATCCTCAAGAGCTTTGTATACTTGTCTAATCATTTCATATCTATAGTTTGTGATGGTCATGCTGTGCTATTTCTGATTCAATGCTCAATAAACTGTTCTTTCATCACCAGACATCCATAAACATCCATGTTCTTCTCTATCATCTAACCTCAGATTAACCTAAAAAATTTTGTCAGAGGGGAGAGGGGTGGGAAGATGGGTGAAATAGGTGAGAGGGATTAAGAGGTATGAGCTCCCGGTTATAAAAAATGAATTAGTCACAGGGATGTAAAGTATGGTATATGGAATATAGTCAATATTATTTTAATAGCTTTGTAGGGTGACAGGTGGTAACTATACTTATCATGGTGATCATTTTGTAAATGTCGAATCACTATGTTGTATACCTGTAACTAATAGGATATGGTATGTTAGCTATAGTCCAATAAAAAACCAATATAAAACAAAACAAAAAACAAATATTTTCCATACCTATTTAAAAAATATTTAAACACCCACTAACGTCATTAGCCAGGTAGATTGATATGTTTGCTTTCTTTCCATTCACTTGCACATGTTATTTCTTACACAGGCAATGTCCTCTGCTCTTTTCTTGCCAAAACATGGCTCAAAGCTTTCATGACAAATCATTGATGATTGACCCAAATATGAGCAAGAGCTGACACAAATGAATGGGCATATGAGTTTATGTTAAGGAATATGAAGAGTGATGAGAAAAGAAAGAGAAAAATTAGTCATGTTATGTCCTACTTCATTAATCTTTATATAAGCCTAAGTTTATAATCTTTGTGATATGCATTTAAGTGGCTAAATTACACAGATTTTAAATTAAGGAACTAGCACTAGGAACTAAAATTAGTATTAATAAAAATAATTTTTAAAATATGCAGAGAAGAAAATCGTAGAAAACGTGAGTACTAATGAAGCAATTTCTTGGGAAAATAATAATGTTCAGATGTACATTTATTGTTTTCTGTATAACTCCCTTTCCCAGGATGGATTGTGACAAAAGATATATGTTCAATAACCACTGGCTGACTGAATGACTGAATGGGTAAATCAAGTAGAGCTAAGTATAAATTAATCTTATAACTAAAATTAATGAAATGACAATTACTTAAACTCAGGCCGCAAATATAAGCATCAAGAGTTCCTTTGTATGGTGATTTTCCACTGCCTGTAAAATATATCCAATGCCTCCCATTCCATGGATCTAATTTTATATGAATCTTTCCTTACTCTCTTGGTTAGTATTTAAGGGCAACTTTCTCTCACTTGGTCATGTTTTGTGTTACTCAGCCTTTAAACATGCACTCATTCTGACTGCTTTGCTCCCATCCTCCTTTGACTCCTACTCATTATGTAAGAAAAGCTTAAATTATATGTGTGTGTGTGTGTGTGTGTGTGTGTGTGTGTGTGTGTGTGTGTGTATGCATGCCCATGTGTATTTGTATGTTTACGTATATATAGGCTTGATTGTATTTATACTGTGTACTTAAAGGAATCAATGGTCAGAAGCAATTGAATATATATAGGAGAAAGAGAAGGAAACAATTGATGAATAATTTTTGAGGGTTTAGGACAAAATGAGATCAAAAGTATAAAAGGGATAATTAGCTCTGAAGGGTGGAAATATTCCATTCAACTGAGACTAATAGGCAATGATGGGGGTTGGGGAAGATATGGAGATCATTAGCTTGGGAATAGGATTTTTCCTATATTAACTCTGAGAAAATGAGTTTTTGTTTTCTCTATGAGTTATGGGGAATGTCATCTCTTCAGAGTGAGGGAAACATAGAAGGGCTTAGACATTATATTGCCATTGAGAAGTATCTGGAAAATATTAGATAATGTCCTAAAGGCACTAGAAACTACATATATTAGAAATAAATGAGAAATTTCCCCTAAAAATTTTATATTCTGATTAATAGCCCCAGTTTCCATTCAATCAAATCAGAAAATTATCACAGGCCATTTCTTTTTTCTTATCTCTGCATTGAAAAAAAAAATAATGACATTGAAAAAAATAAGCCAATCTGTCAATTGGCTGAGGGTGGCTAAACTAGGCAGGGTATGCATGGATAGTGTTGCTGGTCTTGGTACAATCACTCATGTGTCTGCAGCTTCATGGGCTCAGCTGACCCTCGCTGGTTGGATTTGTTTCATGTGTTTTTCATTCTCTCCTGAACCTTTCTCATGGTACTGGCAGAGGTGCAAGAGGATAAGCCTAGTCATGCAAGTATTTCCAAGCCCATGCCTATTAATATCCCATTGGTCAAAGCAAGTTCCATGGCTGAGACAAGAGTTGAGATAGATAGGTTACCCTTTGTCTACTAGGTTGCTTCCATATCTTGGCTATTCTGAATAAAGCTGCAATAAACATGGGGATGCAGATATCTCTTTGAGACCCTATTTTCATTTCCTTTAGATAAATACCCAAACGTAGAATTGCCACATCATATAGCAGTTCTATTTTTAATTTTTTGAGGAACTTCTATAATATTTTCTGTCATGGCTATACCATTTTACGTTCCCACCAACAGGGCACAGGGGTTCTCTTTTCTCCACAATCTCTCCATCACTTGTTATCTTTTGACTTTTTGATGATAGACCTTTAACAAGTGTGAGGTGATATTTCTTTGTGGTTTTTATTTGCACTTCCCTGGTTATTAGTGGTGTTGAGCATCTTTTCATGTACCTGATGGCCATTTATATGTCTTCTTTAAAATTTTTTTTTGACATTTATTTATTTTTGAGACAGAGAGAGACAGAGCATGAACAGGGGAGGGGCAGAGAGAGAGGGAGACACAGAATCGGAAGCAGGCTCCAGGCTCTGAGCCATTAGCCCAGAGCCTGACGCGGGGCTCGAACTCACAGACCGCGAGATCGTGACCTGAGCCGAAGTCAGACGCTCAACCGACTGAGCCACCCAGGCACCCCTATATGTCTTCTTTAAAAAAAAATGTCTATTCAGTTCCTCCTGCCCATTTTTAAATATATATATATTTTTTTCTATTGAGTTGTATGAGGTCTCTATATATTTTGATAATTAATCCTTTATTAGATACATGATTTACAAATATTTTCTCCCATTCCATAGGTTGCTTTTCATTTTCATTTTGGTGATGGCTTTTTTTTTCTGTGTAGAAGCATTTAGTTTGAAGTAGTTCTACTTACTTATTTTTGCTTTTGTTGTGTATGCTTTTGACAATACCAATGTCAAGGAGATTTTTCTGTTTTCATCTAGGAATTTCATGGAGTAAGGTCTTATGTTTAAGTCTCTAAACAATTTTGAGTTAACTTGTAAATGGTGTAGGAAAGGTGTTCAGTTTAATCTTTCTGCATGTGGCTATCCAGTTTTCTCAACACCATTTATTTAAGAGACTATCCTTTCCCACTGTATATTCTTGGTTCCTTTGTCATAAATTAATTGACTGTATATGCATGGGTTTATTTCTCATTCTCTATTTTTTTCTATTGGCCTATGTATCTATTTTTAAGACATTACCATACTGTTTTGATTACAATACCTTTGTAATATAGCTCAAAATCAAGCAGTGTAATGTCTCCAGCTTTATTCTTTCTCAAGATTGCTTTGGCTATTCAGGATCTTTTGTGGATCCATACTAATTTTAGGATTGTTTTTCTATTTCTGTGAAAAAATGCCATTGGATTTTTTTTAATGGGAATTGCATTGAATCTATAGATTGCTTTGGGTAGTACAGACATTTTAACAATATTCCTTCTTTCAATCCATGAACAAATTATCTTTTCCTTTGTATTTTCTTCAGTTTCTCTCATCAAAGTCTTGGTCGTATAATTTTCAGTGTACAGATCTTTCACCTCCTTGGTTAAATTTATTCCTGGGTATTTTACTGTTCTTAATGCTACTGTGAGTGAGACTGATTTCTTTGTTTCTTTTTCAATTATCTTGTTATTAGTGTATAGAAAGGCAACATATTTTTTGCCTGTTGATTTTGTATTCTGTAAGTTCACAAAATGTGTTGATTAGTTCTAACCATTTTTTAGTGTAGTCTTTAGGATTTCCTATATATAAGATTATGTAACAGTTTGCCTTCTTCCTTTTCAATTTAATGCATTTTATTTCTTTGTTTTCCTGATTGGTCTGACTAGGACTTCCAATATTATGTTGAATAGAAGTGGTGGGAGTGGTCACCCTTATCTTGTTCCTGATCCTAGAGGAAAAACTTTCAACATTTCACCATTGAGTGTAAGGTCATCTGGGGCCTTCTCAAATATGGCCCTTATTGTGTTGAGGTTTGTTCTATCTAACCTAATCTTTGAGCATTTTTATCATGTTGTATTTTTTCAAATGATTTTTCTGTCTCTATTGAGATAATTGCATGATTTTTATTTTTTTATTTTATGAATGTGGCATATTACATTTATTGATTTGTGTATGTTGAACCATCCTTGAATGCCAGGGTAAATTCCACCAGATCATGGTGTATAAGTTTTTTAATGTGCTGTTGAATTTGCTTTGCTAACATTTTGTTGCCAATTTTTACATTTACATTCGTCTGGGATATTCATCCATAATTTTATGTTCTCGTAGTGTCCTTACCTGGCTTTGGTATCAGGATAATACTGGCCTCATGAAATCTTATCTCCACATTTAATTCTTTGGATATTCTTAAGCCTTTTAAAACTTGGCCTATTCCTGTTATCTGTCAGCTCACTGCTATCTGCACTCTCAATCCTGCTTGCATGGATATATTATTCCTGCCTAGAGGATTGCTGCTAATCCCCAATTCATCATCATCTTACTTTCTATCCCAAGCTCCTTATCTAGGTGCTATACCAAACTTCTTTCCAAGAGGAATTCTGCTGACAATTGGTGAGATAATACATTTTTGGCCTTTGATACATTTGTTTATGTGCCAATCACCTCCATGTGAGTTGTCTTCCCTAAGGGATGTTTTTCAGCTCCTATGTTTAGCATCAAGCACATGGTGGATAATCAAAGCAATTGTTAAATAAACAACACCAAAAACAATCCAAAAAACAAAACAAAAAAAACCCTGCATTTTTCAGGTCTAATGTTTCAGGTCTAATTATGTTGCAGAAAGATATTATGAAACTACAGTTAAAGTAAAAAAAAAAAAAAAAACTGGCATCACTCTTTTGAAGTATAAGCAAGAAGCCACTCTCTTTTAATATCTTTGCAGGATTAAAATGCTTTGTCTTGCTAAATAGTGGACTATATTAATGATCAAGTCCCCATAACTTTGGAGTCACATTAAGTCAACTTTAAAACTTTTATTTCTTCCTCCAGGATAGGCTACACCTTTAAGAGAAATGGAGAGGAGGCTGTTACTGTGCTCCAAACACTATCTTCTTCATTTTGCCTATACCTCTCCAAAGATGTTTCTTTTTGTCATTGCCCTTGGCAAGTAAGCTGTTCTTTTCTTTTTAATTATTCCTAACTTTAATGGACTTATTTAAAAGATTCCCTGTGACTGTGAAGCTGCTGGGGCCCTTTTGTTTATTATCACTGTCAATTTAGATGGGTAAGCACCAGAATAAGCGGGTCACTTTTGAACAGACCCCTTTGGCATCTGTGGTCTCGATGAAGATTTGTTGTGACCTAGCCGCCTTGTAGCTGACAGCATAATCCTCCTTTTCCTAATATCCAAATGCCTTCCTTCCGTTCTTCAGTGATGCTCACCAATCCTGTAGTCCTTGTTTTCATTGACATTTTGGGAACCGAAAACCTGAGAGAGTGATCCTTACTCTCTTTTCCTGGACTCACCACGGTTTCCTCACAATTCTTGAAACATAAGAAAGCCAAAAATTAAATTGTCTAACAAAATGAGGAGGGAAATTATAGCTATTTTGAGATATTTTTCAAATGAAATTCTCTTATGGTCAATGGAATGAACAATAATATATCAGTTATATATTAAATAAGACAGCATGTCACATATTTAATATTGCTACGATTTATTCTTTAAGGGTTTAAGGCTATGCAGACAGATGTCAAAGGAAAAAAGCTTGACTTTGTGAACCTCTCCTTTTTAATGTTTAATTCCATCCCTATTTTAAAGGAAATTTAATTTAAGAGAATTATATCCATATGATTCAAGTTCATTTGTATTTAACTGATCAATGTGTTGTTTTACAAGGCCTGTTTGATGTCAAGAAAGCAAAGTGAGTCCCTTTTCCCCCCTAGGCTTTGAAATGCATTTTTTCCCCTTAGAAGTATTTGGCAGTTTATAAATCCCAACTACCAAAGACTGAACTTTGGTTTAAAATTCAGAGCATTAAAACATGGAACAACATCCAAAAGGGCAGTAAATTTCAATTGAGAAAAGAGCCTTTAACATAATGATTTTTCATGTCTTTCTGCTTATTTTAATTTTTAATTACAAAACTAATTTCTTAAGCAAAAGAAAAAAATCTTAGTGAAAGTGTTTGAGGAAAGAGAGATCTACCATATTAGAAAAAGAAGAGTAATAAATAATTCATTAGATAAGAGAACTTTGAAAAGTTGGTGTCTTTGCCTGTTTTAATTATCTCCTTCCATGAAGAGGAAACACGTTATACTGAGAAAAACATAGACTTTGAAGTGAGATAGTTTATGCTACTCTAACTTAAAAGACACATGAATTCAGAAGAGTTTCATCCTCAGTTTCATCACTTAAGAAATGTGAATAATATCACTAATATCTAAATATGTTCAAGATGAGTTCGTGCCTTTCCCTACACCATTTTTTCTTTACTTATACACTTCTGTTATATACTATACAGACTATCAGTCTTGAAGCTGATTGTGTGTTCTTTATTGATTTTAGTACAGGGAAGTTTAAAGGTACATTTCAAAACAACTTTTAACAACTCTAAAAGAACAACTAATTTTATTTTTAGGTACCGACTTCCATTTTTTTTCTAGTCTTGGTTTCCTTTGATTCCCTTAACAATTTAATATTGTTTTAAATCAGACGTATTTTGTAAAGTCTTCTGGGTCAGTCATGGTGAAAACCTATGAACAGATGCACACATACATACATGAACAGTTCTGAGGCTTTACCAAGACAGTGTGGAGCAGCTACAACTTACCTTGAGAATTCAGACTATAATAAAGCAAGGGCAGAATAGCTGAGAAAAAGTGATTAAGACCATGTTCATATTGAAAGATAATATCACCCTCTCCCATCCATGATTTTCCAAAGCATTTTTCAATTCTACCTTGAAAACAGGTGCCTGTGTGGCTCAGTCGGCTGAGCATCTGACTTCAGGTTATGATCTCGTAGTTCTTGAGTTCAAGCCCTTCATTGGGCTTTGTGCTGACAGCTCAAAGCCTAGAGCCTGCTTTGGATTCTCTCTCTCTCTCTCTCTCTCTCTCTCCCCCTCTCCCGCTTGTCCTCTGTCTCTCAAAAATAAATAAAATGTTAAAAAATAAACTGTACCTTAAAACAGGTATTTTTTCCTAATATATATATATATATATATATATATATATATATATATATATATCTCCACGTTGCCACATTTTTAGACAGTAACTGACTGACTAACCTCCAAATTCAGATAGTTCAGGTATAAGCAGTCAGTGAGCACTACTCAAGATTTCTGGGCACGCTCACAGGGAAATGAATTTCTGATATGCCATTTGTAACAATTCTTCTACTTGGGTTGGGACAAGAAAAGAGAAGCAGCTGTTTTTCTTCAAGATTTCATTTTTCTTGTATTTTTCTCCTGGCCTCATTTTACTATGATTATCATAATTACAAATAGGTAGGAGGCAGAGAATAAATGTTGACTGAATAAAAATAAATTGATACCAATGAGAGTATTCCTACCATTGGTATGACTATAGAGTCTAGGCCCCAGGAACATAAATAAGGATATTTAATTTATTGGTCCATGTTCTAGTTCAGAGAAACTTGAAGTTTAGTAGTAGGAAGAGATACAGGATAAATTCAGATCAAGCTTCGGAATTCTAGAAGTGGAAGATCAGAATATACTTTGTCATTTGACTTTCCCAATGCTTTTTAGAACTTTTTGTGTTCTAGCAGATTTTTCTTCACTTACCATCCATTTTCTTACTTCCTCATGGTATTCCCCAGCCCTTTTGGCCTCTCGGTAACTGTAATGCTGGTGTTGATGTGTGTTTTAAATAAGGAAATAGGATTTTTAGGAGCTGCAATTATGTTATTTACAACTATTACTATGTACTAGAACATACCCTAGAATGAATAAATACAGTAGGATCTCTCTTATCCAAATTTCATTTGAACGAGCTGCCAAATTAATCAATCGTCTCATTTCCTAATTTTTTTAATATATTATTTTTTTTTTAACTTTTTTTAACGTTTATTTATTTTTGAGACAGAGAGAGACAGAGCATGAACGGGGGAGGGTCAGAGAGAGGGAGACACAGAATCCGAAATAGGCTCCAGGCTCTGAGCTGGCAGCACAGAGCCAGACGCGGGGCTCGAACTCACGGACTGCGAGATCATGACCTGAGCCGAAGTCGGCCACTTAACCGACTGAGCCACCCAGGCGCCCCTCATTTCCTAATTTAAAACATAGCAAGCAAGACCAATGATACAGTTAGGAGACAACTTGTTAGTATAGCTACACATTTCTCTTAGGCATTAAATTGTAGTTTAAAAAGACACTGCCAAGGGGCACGTGAGTGACTCATGAGTGACTCTTGGCTTCAGCTCAGGTCATGATTTCATGGGTTCTCGGGCTCCCTGCTGATGGTCCTGAGCCTGCTTGGGATTTTCTGCTTCCCTCTTTCTTTGCCCTCGCCCATTCGTGCTGTCTCTGTCTCTCTCAAAAATCAATACATTTTCAAAAACTAAAAATAAAAAGACTCTGCCTATTCTGGACGTAGTTAACAATTGTAATTAAGTAAATAAATAACTAATAAATAAGTGAACTATGCAAATAAATAAACTAATGAGATGTAAGTATGAAGAAAGAGGCTAAATTAATTTGAGTGATTTGGAAAAAACTCAAAACTGAGTCAATAAAACAAAACAAAACAAAAATATTACTGAATTAGATGTGAGTGAGGAAACTAGAAAAATACTTTAAAACTATGTCATCTCTCTTTGTAAAAATCATGTGCTTTAACAAACTTATTTGCTTAACTGACCAACTAGTGGTCCCAAATGTGCTGTTTAAGACACGTACTCTAAGTATTTGGTGATGGAATGAAAGTAATTGATTCAATTCATTCATCCAAACCAATGGAACAGACGCTCAGTAAGCAGTTGATTGTATCAGGGCACATTTGCTGTCTTTCCAGCCTTAGACAATGTCTGATTAGGCACAGCTCAACTGTACCCAGCCATGCATTTCTGAAGCCATAAAAATGAGCATTCTGCATAAATATTACTCTCTTCAAGAGACATTTTTAAATAGAAGATTTTTGAAATTTTGATCAGATTTTGGAGTGTTTTATTTTTGGTCCCTAAGAAACTAACAGTTTTACATTCCTTCACCCTTAAATAATGACCCCTTTTGATTTCCTTCTTGCTGTCAAAGGCATCCCGATAATATATACTGTGAATCTAGAGATCACGTTTGTTCACAGTTGCACTCTCTAGGATTAGGGTCCTTACCTGAAACCACTTACATTATACTGTTTCTTTTTATTCCCACCTCTTGTTAGGCTCTTGATTTTCCATGGAATACAAAATATGTAAATTTCATTTATAGGTCTAAATAGTTGTAAAGATGGTGGAGATATGTCCAGAGATAACCCAACAAGAAAATGTGTAGGAGAAAACACCATCTAATTTCAACTCCCATGCCTTTGAGCATCTTTGTTCTGTTTGCCTAACTGATTCAATCCTGTCAACAGCCAGCTTCCTACCATAGACCTTGCACCATGACTCCTCATGATGGGGGCATGGACAGCTTTATGCCTGTCTGTCACGACATCTTTTCAACTCTACCTCTTACTGGCCCTCTCATTACTCTGTTTTGTTTGTCCTTGCTTGTAGCAAGGCTTCTATCTGTGCTGTTCATTTTCAAATCATAAGGGCTTAAAAAACCCTGACATACAATAGATAATCATTAATAACTATTGGCTGGGGCACCTGGGTGGCTCAGTCAGTTGAGCATCTGACTCCATTTCATCTCAGGTCATCATCCCAGGGTTATGGGATCGAGCCCCATGTCAGGCTCAATGCTGAGCTTGGCGCCTGCTTAATATTCACTTTCTGTCTCTCTTTCTCTCTCTCTCTCTCTCTCTCTCTCTCTCTCTCTCTCTCTCAAACAAAGCAAAAACAACTGTTGACCGGCTATTGCTATTGCTATCCATCCTCTCCTGGATTTATGCATTAGTGACTCCATATTCCTACTCATACACTTTCAATGCCATTCCCCACATAGCAAACACAATGAACTTTTCAGTGGTGACAGGATGTTTTATAGAGGGACTTTTTTCTGTTGCCTTAGAAAAAGCATAATAGGCCAGAGCCAGAGACCACAAACTAAACAAAAAGCAAAAACCAGGGACTCAAGTCCAAAAAGAGTGCCCATCAATTGAGTCCATCTAACCAGGGGTTTATAATGAACTAGCAGGACTGTCCTTATCAAACTCAATTCCTTCACCAGCCTCCCTCTACCACGTCTTTCAAGCCAGGAATTGTTGGCCCAACGGGAATTGCAATGACTTTTCTCTGGTGTGGAAAAAGGGAAAAAGTATGTTCCCAGCATCATAGAGCCAAATGGGCCTATATCCTACCCAAGATTCTTGTTCAATTTGAGGGACTACAGCTATGAATGGGAGTTTGGGAGTCTGAGGGGCAGGATGAAACACTATAGAAGGAAGTAGATTCCTCAAGTATCTGGGCCCAGCCATGTATAAGCTCTCAAGAGCCCTTTGAAGAATTCACAATACCTCTGAAAAAGCAAGCATTGGAAGTCTTGCCTTGGAGAAGACATTGAGGGCCAGTTACTGTTTACCAATGAAGCCACAAAAACTACTGATGGGCCAAGTAAAGTAGACCATGAAGGAAAGGTCTGGAGTTGTCTCAGAACTACAGAACCAACTCTCCTCAACCTCAACTCACCCTGTGGCTTCAGGGAGCTGGTTGCAGCCCACTCTTAAGTAAAGGGAGCAGATGCAAATTACAAGTTTGAGAACAAAGATTTTAAATGGCCTAGGCTTGTACTATCAGTCAGTGAGTACTTCGCTCCAGGTTTTTGTTTTGCTTGTTTTTAAGACAACACAAAAGAAGGAGTTACCAGAGTATGATAGAGAAATAGATCAAGTTAAAAATAAAGTTATATGATTAATAAATTAATTAAAAAATAAAATCAGATTATTCCATGCTTTTGCTCAAAATTCCATAACGTTCTATGGCTTCCCAATGCTTTTAGAAAAAGTCCATTTCCTGGTCAGACTGGCAGCTCTGGGTGCCCTGGACTCCGGCAATTTATACATTTAGCCTAAACTCCATTTTCTAGCCAGACTGGCCTCCTGGTTTCCAGTTCCCACCACATTCTTGTCTACATCAGGGGGCTTTGGCATGCTTGTCCACTAACTGCATTGTCCTTCCCTGAAGATTTTTAAGGACTGTTCCCCTTTAAGGCTTTAACTTAAAGTGAACTTTCAAATGCTTTTTGTGACACCTTCCACCTCAACTCTCACATCCGCCGATCTGCCTCCTGGTGGCTTCCACTTGCATCCACATTTCCTAACACATGGTATGGATTCAATGAATGGGAAATAAATGAAAGACTTGCATACTTACCACCGTGAATGAAAAATTATCCGAAACTTCATGTCTCACATAACTTTTGGATAGAATCTACTTTGCAAACCTTTCTTGGAAGAGCTTAGCGTTTCTGATAAAATATTTTATTTTCTGATGGAGCTAAATGATAGCATGACCTAATAAGAACTTAACAACTCACTCTTCCAGCTGATTCTCAATAGACAGTGATCTTTTACCTTATTTTTCCCTTTATCTTTCACCCAGCTATAATTATCTAACTCTTCCCTTTTCTTATAAGATGTCCTTTCCAAGAAGGAATTTTGAAATAGGACTGCATGAGGCTCTCCTCTTGCAGCAGGCTCGAAATAAACTTTGACATGTACAGATAATTAATTTGTCACAAAAGTATTTTAAAGTCCTGGGAATATTCCGTAAATATTTGTTCGACTCATAAGGACCCATTCAAGTAAAGCCATTGCCATGACTGAATCGAGGAAAAGGTCACAACAAACTTGCTGTTGATGCTATTTGTGTCTCTCCAATTTTTTTTTTTCATGCTGTGATCAACCAGTGAGGTTTTGCTGACACTCAGCAAACTGAGCTCATTTTCAGAACCTTTGTTTATCAAAGTTTTGTGGCCATCTTGAGGATGTTTGTTTTGTTGAATTTGGGAGCAGTCCAAATTAAGGATTTGAATATATGGTGTTAGTCTGGATGTAAACACTCTTCAGAGTGAGAGTCTACAGAAGTGGTTTGATATTGGGGAGTCCCCACCAGGAGCCAGGTGCTGTACAAAAGTTTCCTTGTCAGTGTTTTACGTCTAAAGAATTCCTGGATATTTGAGGAATCACACAACTAATTACATCTGGCCACTGTTTTATGTTTGAGAAATATCATGATTGTTTTTGAAGAATCCCATGGCTGGGATTATATTATTACTGAAAAATGACCAACTCTTTAGAAAGGCTGGAATGGTTGTGTAATTAATTCAGAAATGTTTTGGCTGCAGGAAGTCATTTTGTGTTTTGCCTGCAGGGTTTTGTTTGTGAATGTGTTTATGTCTATTTTTGCAATTATCCTTAGCTAATTGTATAATTGCTTCAGCAGTTTTTTGTATATTTGCCTGTCTGAGAGCAGTTATTTGGAGTCCTTTATTTTGATGGTCAGTGTGATTCTTTGGGCAGCCTTATGTTTAGAAGTTTGATCCTCTGGGCGCCTGGGTGGCTCAGTCGGTTAAACGTCTGACTTGGGTTCAGGTCATGATCTCAGTTCACAAGTTCAAGCCCGCATCAGGCTCTGAGCTGCACAGAGCCTGGAACCTGCCTCAGATTCTGCGTTTCCCTCTCTCTCTCTCTCAAAAATAAATAAACATCAAACAAAACAAAACAAAACAAAACAAAAAACAAAAGAAGTTAAGCCCTCACCTAACGGATGGAGAACCAGAATGAGGGATTCTAAGGATCCTTAGGCTTACCTTTTGCATATCCACTTTAACCATGATTAGCTAACCATTCTCTTTTATGGGAAATACCCCTACCAAATTAGATCATATTTGATTTGACCTCTTTAGCCTTTTCTTCTTGTGGCAGTCTTGAAATGAAATGTTTACATATGCCATTGGTTTTTCTATGCACCTAAAAAGTATTGTTCTTTGACACGTGTTTTTGTTCTGGTTTTCTTTCTTTCTTTCTTTCTTTCTTTCTTTCTTTCTTTCTTTCTTTTGTTTATTTGTTTATTTTGAGAGAGAGAGAGAGAGAGAGTGTGAGCTGGGGAGGCAGAAAGAAAAAGGGAGAGAGACAGCATCTCAAGCAGGCTCTGTACTGTCAGCACAGAGCCCGATACAAGGCTAGAACTCATGTACCGTGAGATCATGACCTGAGCTGAAACCAAGAGTTAGATGTTTAACCAACTGAGCCGCCCAGGCACCCCTGCTTCATTTTCATTTGCATGTCTGTTTATTTTTGTATTGAAATAAGCTGTTTACAACTCTGTTTTCTCAAATGGAGTATAAACTCCTTCAAGTCAGAAATGATAATTCATTCGTCATTTACCTCTGGCACATAGTAGGTACCCAGGAAATATTTATCTAATAATTAGGCTGCCTTTTTCACAATTGTATTCAATATGCAGCACAAAACTTATAATACAGTAAGCAACTAGGTTTTGAATGAAAGATCTAAAATGAATTCCAGTATTTATATGAATTTCATCTAGTGCCTGCATAAATTTGTCTTCCTACATAAATGTCTTTGCTGATACATTAACCTAAGCTGGAAACAATGTCTTTTAAAGCTTATTTATTTATTTTGAGAGATTGAGAGCACAAGCAAGGGAGGGGCAGAAAGAGAGGGAGGGAGAGAGAGAATCCCAAGCAGGCTCTGCACAGTGCAGGGCTCGAACTCCCACACCATGAGATCATGACCTGAGCCTTAAGACCTGAGCTGAAATCAAGAGTCAGATGCTTAACCCACTGACACCCAGGCACCCCTGGACACAATTTTCTACATTACCTTTCTTCATTCTCTTCTGCCTGCAACAACCTGATGTGCTTTCAACAAACTTATCTTGGAGTCCTAATATTTACACTAGTTTTGATACCAGATTCTGGTCCCTTTAGTTTATAGAATTCTTGAATTTCCCTCTTTCCTTTTTGAACTTGGCTCTAGCTCAGCTTTTGGTTCTGTTTACCTGTCTGACTTTGGTGCATTAAGGTGTTTTCCCATCAAACCCTAACATAAGCCTGGAAACTGTGAGAATCCTCAGCCCAAATACTGATAATCTTTCTAGAAATAAGGTACTAGGCGATTAAAAAGGTAGACTTGGTGACCAGTAGATGACACAACCCCCCCCAAAAAAAATTTCCATGTGATGACAGCATCCTGGAAAAATTCCTGTAGTTGTTTTTTTTTTTTTTTTATGAGAACAGACTGTCGTCAAAATTCATGATTTTAAAATTTCAGGAAGTTTTTATACCTTACAAAAATGAAGTCTTAATTTGCCTTTAAGATAAATTAATTTTCTTACATCATAACTACCCAAAGAAACCAAATAAGTCTTTATTTATAAAAATGTGATGCAATGATATTCTTTTTTTAGAACAAGAAAGAAAAACAACTTTTATTTTATTTTTTTTTACATTTTTTTTAACGTTTATTTATTTTTGAGACACAGAGAGACAGAACATGAACGGGGGAGGGTCAGAGAGAGGGACACACAGAATCTGAAACAGGCTCCAGGCTCTGAGCTGTCAGCACAGAGCCCGACGTGGAGCTCAAACTCACGAACCCTGAGATCATGACCTGAGCCGAAGTCGGACGCTTAACCGACTGAGCCACCCAGGCGCCCCAACTTTTATTTTAAAGTATGATATTTGTAATAACAAAAATGTGCATATTTCAATTTATAAGCATTAGAACGTATATTTTCCTATGTATCATTATTTACTGCTTTTTGAGAATCCAGGCATTGTTTTTAATGTTTAAAGTTTTTCCTTAAATTTGAGTTAGCTATCATACAGTATAAAACGAGTGAAGGGAAGGGAGTTTGGGGCTGTGACTCCAAGGACAAACTGTACTATATAATAATGTAAAAACATGTTTTTTCATTAGGGACAGACTTGAAAGTCTGAAAAGCATGTTTCACTTAGTAAAACCCTTATTTTATAAATTTATCTATACAGGTCACAGTCTCTAAAAATTATCTTTGTTTATAAGAAAAATATAAGTCCACATGTGTGATTATTTCTTTGCCTCACACTTGTTGCAACTCCTCTCCCCTCATTTTTTTCTTTTCTTTTTAAAAAAATTGTCTATTTTTTTTTTTTTGAGAGAGAGAGAGTGAAGGAGGGGCATAGAGTGAGGGAGAGAGAGAATCCCAAGCAGGGCCCATGCTCAGTGAGAAGTCTGACACAGGGCTTGATCTCACGAACCAGGAGATCATGATGTGAGCCAAACTTAAGAGTCAGAGGCTTAACTGACTGAGTTCCCAGGTCCCCCTCCTCTCATTTTTTTTCTTAAAATATTCCTACTACTCCATCAAAACTCCTCTAACAAAGTCAGCAAAAACATCTAAGCAGCCAAACCCAATGGTAATCTGTCATTACACAAACCATGTGATTTCTCAATATCATTGGCATAGTTTATCATTCCCTGGTCCCTGATAAACTTTCTTCTCTTAACTTTAGGATATCATTCTCTCTTCTGGTTTTATTCCTATATCCCTCGTCTTTCCTCAGTTACCTTTTCTTGTTCCCATTTCTCTCAAATCTTTAATGTCTGAAAATTCCAGAGTTCCCTTTGGTCCTCTTTTTCATCTACCTTCTTGTCCCTCTCATCCCTCAATGGTCTTGTCCAGTATCATGAGATTCAATGTCTAGGTAAGTACCTCCAGACCTCTCTTCTGAGCTTCAACTTAATTTATCCAACTGCCTGCACTTCCTACCTGTTGAAAAATAGATACATCCCATTTTTTCATGTCCCAAACTGAACTCCATTAAACTGCACTGTTCCCAACCTTGCCTACCTCTGTTGATGACACACAAGCTTCCTGGTTGCTCTCTCTCTCTCTCTCTCTCTCTCTCTCTCTCTGTCTCTCTGGATGATCATGGATTCTTTCTCTCATAACATGTGTAATTTGTCTTAGCCTTGGAAATATTCATCCACTGCTCCTACTCTGGCCCGATCCTTGCCATTTCTGGCTCGGATTACTGCGATGACTTCTTAGCCCCTCTGGAATTGCCCCCACCCTTCTTCTGCTTCTCAAAGAACAATCAGAGTCATTTATGAAAACTGTATGTCAGATTGTGCCACTCCTCTTCTCACAATTCAGCTATTTCACTCAGAATAGAAATGAAAGTTCTTAAAATTGCTTTAAACCCTATGTAATTGTCTTCCATTACATCTTTGAATTCATTTCCTTGCACACACTCCCTTGTTCATTGCTACAGTCAGCTCCATACTACTTTCCAGACACATCGGGCATGCTCTCACCTTAGGGTTTTCACATTGCCTGCACCTTAGTTTCCCCTTATCTGCGGTGTCAGTTACCTGAGGTCAGCTGCAGTCCAAAGCAGAGGATCCTCCTTCCGACTTAGTGTCAGAAGGCCAGTAGTAGCCTAACACTATGACACAATGCCTGTGTCATTCGCCCCATTTCATCTCATCTCATAGGCATTTTATCAGCTCACAGCATTACAAGAAGAAAGACGAATGCAGTACAATAAGAGAGTCTGAGAGACTACTTTCATGTAACTTTTATTACAGTATGTTGTTATAACTGTTCTATTTTATTACTAGTTATTGTTGTTAATCTCTTACTGTGATTAATTGAGAAGTTAAACTTTTTCATAGGTATGTATGTATACGTATATACGTATAGGAAAAAAAAATCATAGTATATATAGGGCTCAGTCCTATTGTGGTTCCAGGCATTCACTGGAGACTTGGAACACGGATAAGGGGGAGCTACTGTAACTATTTCTTCCAGTGCTCTGTCCCCAGATACCCACTATGCTAACTCCCTCAGCTCTTTCAAATCCTTCTTCAAAATTACGTTCTCAAATAAAGCCTGACAATCTTATTTAAAAGTGTGTCTTTTTCAAACACTCCTTTTAGCCCTTACTTGGCTCCATTCCCTCCACCTTCTTCTCCATATCACTTAATACCTTCCAAAAAGCTCAAAAAATTATGTGTGCTTATTGTCTGCCTCCTAGCATCAGAATATGAACTCCACAGGAAGTTGTCATTTCCATTGATTTTTGGCACTGTTTCTTTTCGAGAACTAGCAAAAGTTCTCACGAAGAGTAAGTACTCAGTAAATATTTTCAAATGACTGTATGAATGATGTATCAAACACTTTTTCACAAGAGCCATGTCCCCAGCATGCAGCCAAAACTTTATCTTTGAGTGGGAGGGGAAGCTGTTAAAAAGAATGGAACCACACTGGTATTCGATGTTCTATGTGTGGTATTATTTAAGATTGAATCAGTTAGACCTTTATGGAGGACAGGGATATATTGACTTTCTTTTACTTATTGTATTGACTGATTGAAGTAAAGTGACACCTCAGGGTAATGGCCAAATTTTCCTCAGGAAGTAACAGACAATGTTATTTGTATGAAGAGGTTTATCTTGAGAGACACGAGTAATAAAGCTTTGATCCTACTCACTAGACCCGACAGAGATAAGAACTTAGATGGTAACTAGATTCTGAGTAGAAGCATGCTGAAAATCATTTTCATTTTTAGGTAGACAAGTCACTTCCCTGAACAGATTCATAAGCCTGAAACAGGATTATAAAACAAGAGCAAGGAAGGAATGGACCTTAATCAGAGTGAGGCAAGCTAGAATCTGAACATAGAGGCACTTAATAGTGGAGTCCTATAAAGAGCTTGTACCTTTGGAATAAAAGAGTAGCACTTTGAGTGGATAATTGAAAATTGATAGTGTCATTAAATTTTTAAAATCTTTTAGCTTTCACGTAGGTTTTCTGAACTCTTTTGTAGCCTAGGTTTTGCTTTCACTCTGTAAAATGGAGAAAATAATCTATGCCTACACATAAGCCAAAGAAATATAGGGGAGGGCAACCATAGCCTGAGAAAATCCAAATTCAAGATGGTGGTGATATCATGCTGCAGAGGAGACAAGCAGAACAGAGATATATAAGCAGACAGTAGGCTATGAATGCAAATATGAGCCAGCAGAGGTTAGTGGAACATGTTAACACTACCCAAGGATTTCTAGAAACATTGGAGAACACTGATGATTCACGAGGCTTTCTGTAGAACAAGGATAAGGAAGTTCAGGTTATTATGTTTGGGCATTAAAAAGGAATATGGTTGATGAACTGATGACTTTGGGGAAATTTGTATTATATTTAGAATGAAAAGTCTTGAAGATATGTGTAGGCAGAGTATAAACATCAAGTTAGGGTGGCAAAATTGATGACCTGAGAGGAAATTTAATTGTGCAATGGATGAAGAACAAAAAAGACTTAACCAAAAAAAATAATAGAAAGAAATCTACTTTTGAGATTGTTCAAAGAAAAACAAAAGGTATTATAAATATGAATGTGAGAATGTAGACATATGGGATTTAAGGTAAATTAAAGCCTGGTAACCTCTGTTCTCTTGAGGAAGAGGTAACATTAGCAGAATAAAGAAAGACAGAATAATTATCGGAAAATTAGGAGAATTGATAAAATTAAAAAACAAATTTAAAACCTAGTAATGTAAAATGAAAAACATAATCAGTATGCAGATTTAAACTTAAAAAAAACGAAACAAAAAAAACTTCTCAAGCCACTTTTGTGAGAAATAATCACTTCCTTATCTACTATCCCCAACTGTTTTTGTCATCTATCTGTATATAAATATATATGTAAAAATGCAAATTAATAATAATAATAGAGTGTATATAATGGTTATGGAGACTCTAATTATATTCTATTATACAAATGATTTTATAATGTATAGTAGCAGAAGGTTTATAAATATATTAACAGAAAAATGTATATAAAGGGGTACCTGGACATCTGACTGTTGATTTCTGCTCTCAGGTCATGATCTCACAGTTCATGGGGTGAGCACCCCCATCAGGCTCCGTACTGACAGCAGGGAGCCTGCTTGGGATTCTCTCTCTCCCTCTCTCTCTCTCTGCCCTCCCCAACTCATGTTCACATGTTCTCTCTCTCTCTCTCTCTCTCTCTCTCTCTCTCTCTCTCTCCTTCTCTCAAAATAAATAAATAAACTTGTTAAAAAATGTGTATAAGATTTGGCAAGATGTAACTACCCTCCCAATTTTTTATCACTTATTTCTTTCATTATAGAATTATAGAAATGAACCAGAGACATCTTAATGTTGATACTAATATCGTTGTACAGATGGTGGAAGAAATCAAAGCAAATATGCTGTAAGTAATCCTTAGGATTCTACATAATCCCTAGGTGCGGGAGGTGATAGTGGTTCACAGTTTATTGGTGGTGGATGTTGGACTGAGTATTTCTGGACCCATGGGAGCAATTCTTTCCTTTTTATTGGACTTCCTTACAAAAAGACTTTGTTTCAAAGAGGGTCTTTTTTTTAATGTTTATTTATTTCTTTTTTTTTTAAATTTTTTAATCTTTATTTATTTTGAGAGAGAGAGAGAGAGAGAGAGAGAGAGAGACAGAGCATGAGCAGGGGAGGAACATAGAGAGAAGGAGACACAGAATCCGAAGCAGGCTCCAGGCTCCGAACTGTCAGCACAGAGCCCGACGCGGGGCTCGAACCCACGTACTGCGAGATCGTGACCTGAGCCAAAGTCGGACACCCAACCGACTGAGCCACCCAGGCGCCCCTATTTCTTTTGAGAGAAAGCGAGTAAGTGAGCAGGGGAGTTTGAGAGAGAGGGAGAGAGAATCCCAAGCAGGCTTCTCACTCTCATTGCAGAGCCCCACATGGGGCTCAAACCCACGAACCATAAGATCACGACCTGAGCCAAAACCAAGAGTCAGACGCTTCACTGACTGAGCCATCCAGGTGCCCCTGTTTCAGAGTGTCTTAAAGAAGGTTGACAAACAAGTTATAGAAATAGAGCAATACAAATGCCTAAAAAGTCTAACTATACTTGAATCTGTTGAGAAATTAATGATATTTAATACTATACTTTAAATTAATTTAAAAATATACATGTTAATTTTACATTAAATTTTTATTAATTATTTTTATGGATATAAGTGAGTTCTATGCTTCCTTCTTTTTCTTCCAAAATTAGTGATCAAGCTCTTATGTTTAGGTTGGCCACTGATTTAATTATCCCTCAAATAAAATCAGGTAGATTTAACTGAACAGATTCAGGTGACGTCTATGAAAATTAAATGATTATTTTGAACACTGGGTGGTCACATTCCTCTAATGTACTTGCTTTACCCATTTAATGGAAAGTAATTTCTTTCTAAAATTTTACAATGGATTATAACATGTAAACACATAAATTATTTGTGCATGACATTTGTAAAATAATTTAAAAAGTAACATGCATACAGTGAATAGTTAATAAAGGCTAGCTCATTATTTTTAAATTCATTATTAGGGCTTTTAAAAATCAGAGTCAGTGTAGTTCACTTATTATTTTCAAGTTCACATGAATTTATTTTCTGTTTGAGTTGATCATTTTTATGAGTGACTACTTCTAACTTTCACTTTCACTGAGTCAATTTCATGTAAACATCAATAATGCTTTTGCATTGTAATATTTTAACATTCATATGAATAAATAAATTTTATAATCAGATGCACTCATTTAAAGGACCACAAGAAATATTTTCCCATTGTGGTTTCTGCATTATACTTAATGTAATATGTGCCCTGCAGAAAGACTTCTTGGGAGCCTGTAGGTCACTGATCTGAGAAACAAATGAGAGAGAGGTAGAAAGCAGTAAAAAAGGATGTGCATTATTTATTATTTATTTTATATTTATTTTTAATATTTGCAAATATGCACTGATGGGACAATCTCTGAGTTTATTTGCAAAAATTAAATGAGAATGATATCAAACATAGCTGCTGTATATCTATGATAAATAGAATAATAGATAATTTTTATCCTTCCCGCAATTGGAAAGAGATCAACAGATACTAAAAGAAGCAATCAGAAATATTCTCAAATTCTTGGAAGCTGAAAAAAGAATTCAGAATAAGAAGTTCTTTTACATTTTCTTCCTTCAAAGTAAGAGAGGATACTTTATATGTACTTTATGTAAGGTAGAATACATTTGCATATATGTTAAGTTTATTTTCTTTTTGTTTTTCTCAATGCTCTATGTGAGAAAGAGCTTGCTCTTTTTTTGTTGCAATCATGTTGATTTATTTTTATGGAGTTCAGGTCGTGTTAAGGAGCTTACTAGACTTTGTTTATTTATTTATTTATTTATTTATTTATTCATTTATTTATATTTTATTAGAGAGAGAGAGAGAGCGAGAGCATGCGTGTGAGTAGGGGAGGGACAGCGGGAAAGAGAGAGAATCTTAAGCGGCCTTCATGCTCAGCGTGGAGCCCAACATGGGGTTCAATCCCGTGACCCTGGGATCATGACCTGAGTCCAATTCTCAACTGACTGAGCCAACCAGGTGCCCCGAGGAGCTTATGAGACTTTAATGCTTGTAAGAAATGCTATGAGGGGCGCCTGGGTGGCTCGTGGGTTGAGGACCCGACTTCCGCTCAGGTCACGGTCTCACGGTTCGTGGGTTCCAGCCCCACATCGGGCTCTGTGCTGACAGCTCGGAGCCTGGAGCCTGCTTCAGATTCTGTGTCTCCCTCTGTCTCTGCCCCTCCCCCACTCACGCTCTGTCCCTCGAAAATGAATAAACGTTAAAAAAATATTTTAAAAAAATGCTATGAGAACTAAGAATTAGGATTTTGAACCTGCAGTTAACAAATGTTCAAAGTTAGGCAAGTGGAACCAGCTGGTAGGCAGGGCTTAAGTTGTAGTGTATTCCAGTCCGTGGAGGGAATCAAGATTGTTGCTAAACTGGGAATACAATTAATTAGAAAGCATCCTTGAATGACTGCCAATAGTTGAGTTGCTTTGATGCGCTCCATCTTCTGTGACCAGCCTTCTTTATAGCCCTTATGCTCTTTCTGGATTCTCCTAAGCCTGTTTCCCACACGGTAACTCTGATCAACCCCTCTCTAGGTCTTTCTCTGTTACCATCTTTGAAGCATCAGAAGTTCTTATTCAGTTAGAACGCTTTTGGCTGTAAAAAATAAAATGCCCAGCTGACAGTGGCCTAAACAATGAAATTGTTTAATTCAATTCATATTGCAGTAAGCCAGGGGGCGGACGGTTCCAGAGCTGGGCAGTGACTTTCAGCCCTAGGATGTGTCTTGACCCTTCCTCGGATGGCTGCTGACAGTGGCCGCCTGAGGTACAGCTCCTCATATGCAGCCTCCCCCACCACCCTAGCCACCAACACCCTGATAACCCGTGGTGAAGAGCATCGGGGTGGATATAGCCACACTGCTGGCCAGCTCACAAACTACCCCTCCAGTCCCTTAGTTAATTTGGATAGAACTTCACATGGTTAACCCTCACCTTCTTAAGAGCAGAGGGGGATAGAATCGTCAAGCCCTGGTGACTATCTTTCTTGAGCAATATTTCCCCTTAATACCAACGTATATAGAGAACAGAAGAATAGCTACTGGTTTAAGTCAAACTGGATGGCATCGATCAAAGAGCTGACAGTGGTGGACAGAACTAAATATCAGTGGTACTTACTCCTATATCCTCACTGGCTGAGGAAAAGCCACACGAATGGTGACCTGAAATGCTGTCCCATATGATGATTGTCACAGAAATTTCAGCCTAAGCAAGGCTACGTATCTTCAGGGTCATCGTCCCAGGTTCCATCATTTCTCAGCACATTCTTGAGGGACTGCCTTGATAACAAGAGTATTCCTCATCCATCAACACAGTAAATCAAGCCCATCCCCAGTCACTGGACGTTTCTGAGAGGTTAATCACAGGAGTTTGTTGGCTTATTTATTTTTACAAGGCTTTCATTACTTGATAGTTGTAAGGCATCATTCAATGGGACAAATTCTGCATTACTATAGACTGCTCTGAACATCTCTTTTCAAGACAATTTGACAAAAAATTGGGAAAGCTTCTATAAAGTAGATTTCTTGGCTTTGGACCAGACTTCAAACATCCTTTTGGCTGTAAGAACTCCTCAGCACTTACTGTGGATAACTCATTCTAATAATGACTGTACCTGATGTAATTAGGTCAATTGGAAAATTGGAAACAACTCAGAGAGTTTAGAACATGGAAAAATAAGATTTTGAGTATCCTAATTAATGAGGAGTACAAATTAGATTGGATTCTGTAAGGGGAAGAGTGCTGATTGGCTTTATTTATTTGTTTGTCTTTATATGTATTCCTGTATTTATTTGCTTTTATGAGCTGTGAGCAGAAAAATCTTCACTGTGTTCATCAGCAAGTAAATATGCTGCATTTGACAAAAGCTACAACTGAACTGGCTTTTAAGATTGAAATGGATTTATTGGCTCAAGTAACTGAAGAACCCAAGGTTTTTTGGCTTCAGCTGACTTGATCCAGGGCTTAACTGATGTCACTGGGAACTGGTCTTTCTCTCTCTCTCCCTCTCTTCCACTTAATCAGTTTGAGTACTCTTTTTAGGTCTCAGGCAGTCACAAAATGAATTCTGTAGCTGTTGTTTTTATTATTCTTTTAGGTTGAAATTTAGTGAGCAGAGAGTGAGGGGCTCCTTTCCAGAACTTCCAGCAAAAGTCTCATTTAATTTCATTGGTAAAAAGGCACATGAGTAAGCTGCCTATCTCTAGCAAATCAATATATGAAATGCGCTGATCGTTTAGGCCTGATGAACCATGGATAAGGTCAACTCTATTACGAACATATGAGATAAGAATGGGGCCAGATTTAGGGGCGCTTGGGTGGCTCAGTTGGTTAAGCGTCCAACTTTAGCTCAGGTCATGATCTCCTGGTTTGTGGGTTCGAGCCCCACATCAAGCTCTGTGCTGAGAGCTTGGAGCCTGGAACCCACTTCAGATTCTGTGTCTCCCTCTCTCTCTGCCCCTCCCTACTCATGCTCTGTCTCTCCCTCTCAAAAATAAATAAACAGTAAAAAAAATTTTTTAAGATTAAAAAAAAAAAAAAAAGAATGGGGTCGGACTTGACCCTCAGAGAGAAACCTACTAAAGTAACAAAATAGAGAAGATTGAATGGTATGTGACACAAACAGAAGTTATTCATAGTCTGCTATTTTTATTGTCTCTCATACACAAAATGCACACGCACACACATTCATATGTACATATTTATAGAAACACACACTTCCCATAAATACAACAAAAATGTTCACATCTCTAAAAAGCATTTGCTGACTCTAATCTAGACAAATGTCTTATCCCATTCCTGTGTACAATTCCAAACGCCAGAGATTTCAACAGCATGCCATGTAGGACCAAATCAGATATACGGGTTGTAGTTGGCCATGACCTGGGTGGTGGTAGAAACTTCTAGCAAGACCTGACCCTCCTTCCTGCTATGGATCCCATCTCCCAGCCTCTGCTAGCAACAACTTTAGTTTAGGATAGCGTGTTCTTTTCTTCTAACACATATCACTGAGTCTGTACCCATCTCAGGTTACAAGATAAACAGAAGGGGGGATATCTTACTGAAGTTGTATTATTTTTCCTCTCCAACTTGAAATAAGGCAGTTTCGGTCAAGGACATTTTTTTTCTCATATAATGTTATGGAGGATGGTTATAGGTTCTCAGCACATTCCAACATCTTAAATGCATCCTCAAAATCACCTATTGTTGGGGTATTGACATGCCCAAGGTCTGATTCTCCAAAAACGAGAGCCATTTGTTTAACTTTTTTCTACAGCATGAAAAGGATTGTCACTATTTGGACCAGGCTAGAGAGTTACTTTTTGCCTTCCACCTAATTCTAGATCATCAAAATCCACATGTTACAGTAGTACTTGGCACCCCATTTCTGAATGTCTGCCACAGTTGGGATTTTTGTTTTCAAGTGATGGAAACCTCAAATATTTTTAAGTAAAAAATAGGTGATAGAAAGATAGATATATACATGATTTATAGATAATAGATAGATAGATAGATAGATAGATAGATAGATAGATGAGACAAGGAGGGAAGAAGTGGGAGAGAGAGAAAGGGAGAGAGAGGGAGAGGGAGAGAGAGAGAGGGAGAGGGAGAGAGAGAGAGCAAGAGCGTCCTATTGGCTTATAAACCTGGACCATTTCAGTGCTTGCCTGGATTCAGGAGTGGTGTGAAGTATGGACTGAAATAATGTCATTAAGAACTGATTTCTCTAATTCTCAGTCTGCTCCCTCAGCTTTGCCTTCATTGTCAATCTCCTTAGTACAAGATGGCTGTAGCAACTCCAGACCACATCTACTCTTAGATGATGTACAATTTGAATAAGCTCATCTCTTTATCCCAAGATTGCAAACGTTTCATTATATTTCAGTACCCCTGATTGGGTCCTGTTTCTATCCCTAAGCAAATCACTTTGGCTATAGGAATGGAATGTTCTCATTTATTAAATGGAAGTTACATGCTTTGGAGACAGGGAAAGACCATTACCCATACCACATTTGGACTGAGAGCGGAGGAGGAAGTTATGCCTAAATGGAAAAAATGGAGTATTGTTATCAGAATAACAATAAGAATAATAACAAACATTTATACATCGCTTGTTATGGGTCAGACACTTGTAAAAGTTCTTCATAAACTTTAACACATTTAATTCTCACAGTAAACTTCTTAAGAAATATTACTATTACTATAATCATTTTACAGCTGAGAAAACTGAAGGTAAAGAGGTTAAGTAAATTGCCTAAGGCCTCACAGCTGGAGAGTCCCGGAGCTATAATGAACCCAGGATGGCTGGTTGTGAAGTCTATCCTTTTATCTAGGGAACTTGCTGATTCAGAAATCCAGAAATTGTAATACACCAAAAAGGACTTTTAAACTCAGGACTTGAAGAAAATCACAAAGTTGTTTATTGAGAATGATTGACCCTATATTTTATTTTTTTAAAGGGATACAATTCCACATTAATATCAAATTTAATAGGAATAAGATGGGCTCCAGTGTAAGTCTATAGTTACCACCTTAACACAAGATAGAAAAAGGAGTGATTTCTATACAATCACAATTTGTTTATCCATTATTAGCTTGTTGACGGAATTTGGATCATTTCCAGTTTTGGGATATTACAAATAAAACTAATATGAATATTCACATACAACTGTTTGTATAGACATGATTTTTGATTCCTTGGATAAATACCTAAGAGTAGAAGGACTGGGTTATATGGTAGATGTAAATTTCACTTTATAAGGAAACTGCCAAATTGATTTCCAAGGTGGTTGTACTGCTTTACATTCTCTCTAGTGGTGAGTGAGAGTTCAACTTCTTCCACATCCTCATCAAAACTTGGTATGGTCAGTCTTTTTTATTTTAGTCCAATGGTATATCATTAGGATTTTAATTTCATTTAGTTTATGTAATGATTAATTATACTGAGCATCTTTTTATGTTCTTATTTATCTATCCATTTATCTGTTTTGGTAAACTTACTGTTCCAATATTTGCATGTTTATTATTGGATTGTTTTCTTAATCATTGAGTTTTGAGAGTCAGTTACATAGTCTAGGTACAAATTTTTTTTTTTATCAGATCTATACTTTGCAAATATTTTCTCCAATTCTGTAGCATATCTTTTCATTCTAAGTGTCTTTTGAAGAGAAGTGTTTAGTTTTGTTGAAGTCCAGCCAATTATTTTATTTTTATTTTATGGATTGTTATTTTGGGGGTGTATCAAAAACAAAACAAAACAAAACAAAACAAAACAAACCTTTAGGGACACCTGGGTGGCTCAGTCATTTGAGGGCCTGCCTTTGGATCAGGTCATGATCTCATGGTTCACAGGTTTGAACCCTGCATTGGGCTCTGTGCTGACAGCTCCGAGCCTGGAGCCTGCTTCAGGTTCTTTGCTTCCCTCTCTCTTTGCCTCACCCCTGCTTGCGTTCTGTCTCAGTCTCTCAAAAATAAATAAATGTTAAAAAAAAACTTTTTAAAATTAAAAAAACAAAAAGGAACTTTCCCTGACCCAGAAACAAAAATATTTTTTCCTACATTCCTCTAGAAATTTTATTAGGCTTTATATTAAAGTCAGCTATCCATTTTGATGTTGTATATGGTATGAGGTATCTAATTAAGTTCATACTTTTGCACTGGACATTCAAATGTTCCAGCACCATTTGTTGAAAAGACATATACGTGCAACCCTGTTTCTGGATTCTTTATTCTTTTCATTCATCTATTCTTCTATCCTTAAATTAATACCACTTTGTCTTGTTTACTGTGGTTTTATAAGAAGTCTTGAAATTAGGCAGTGTTAATCCACTAACTGTGTTCTCTTTCAAAATTATTTTGCTTAAACTAGGACTTTTATATTTCTGTATGGGTTTCAGAATCCGTTTGTCAATTTTCATTAAAAAATGTGTGTTGGAATTTTTATTGAAATTGTGTTAAATCTATAGGTGAATTCGGAAAGAATTTACATCTTGATAATACTGACGCTTCTAACTAATGAACAACTACATCTTCCTTTATTTAGGTCTCTTCATAGTTTTTCTCATCAATGTTGGTAGTTTTCAGTGTACAGCTATTTCATATTCCTTGTCAGTTTTATCATTTAGTATTTTACATTCTTTGAAGCTATTGAAAATTCAGTTCTTCTACCTTGTTAAATTCTTGTTACCTTGTTATTCAAGGTAAATTCTTTTACCTTGTTAAATCATCTGCAAATAAAGCCAGATTTGATTCTTCCTTCCCACTATCATTTTTTTCTTGCTGAATTATGTCAACCAGAACCTCCAATACAATGTTGAATAGAAGTGGTAAGAGTGGGCACCCTTGTTTTCCTGGTCTTAGAGGGACACATTCAATGTCCCACTGTTAAGTATAACGTTAACTCTATTTTTTTATATAGATGTCTTACATCAGGTTAAGAAAGTTCTTTTTGATCCTAGTTTGCTGAGATTTTGAGCAGTAATGTACATTAGATTTTGCCAATGCTTTTTCTTCATCCATTAAAATGATCACAGGGTTTTTAGTTAGCCGTTTGTTAATATGGTGAATCACATTAGGTGATTTTTTGCAGTTACACTGGTCTCATCTTCATGGTAATAAATTTTATATAATTTTAATTTTGATTTACTTTTTAAAAGAATTTTCACATTTAAGATCATGAAGAATAGTAGATGGTAGTTTACTTTCCTTATGATTTTGTTGTTTAGCCTCATGAAATGACTTCTCAAATATTCCTGCCATTTTAATTTTCTGAAATAGTTTTGTAGAATTGGTTTTATTTCTTTCTTAGCAGTTCAGTAGAACTTACCAGTAAAGCCATTTTTGCTTTGTGTTTATGGGAATTTTTGATCCACAAAATTAAAATTCTTGGATGGATATTGGTCTATTTGGGTTATTTCTTTCTTTCTGTGTGAGCATTGGTCATATATGTCTTTCAGGCAATTTTTCTTAATTGTGAAGTCTATTTTATTTATTTATTTATTTGTTTTAATTTATTGGATGAGGTTGTTCGAAATATTTCCTTATTCAGGAGTGCCTTGGGTGGCTCAGTCGGTTGAGCATCCGACATCAGCTCAGGTCATAATCTCCTAGTTAGTGGGTTCGAGCCCTGCTGATAGCTGGGCTGCTATCAGTGTGTGCTGATAGCTGAGAGCCTGAAGTCTACTTCGGATTCTGTGTCTCTCTCTATCCCTCTTCCCTGCTCGTTCCCTCTCTCTCTCTCTCTCAAAATAAATAAATAAATTAATTAATTAATTAAACAAACATTAAAAAATTAAAAAAAATTTCCTTATTCCTTTTAAGGTCTATGGGATTTATAGTAAATCATCTCTTTTTGTTACTATGTGTCTTCTTCTTCCTCTTCTTCTCCTCCTTCCCCTCCTCCTCCTTCTCCTTCTCTTCCTTCTTCCTTTTCCTGACCAGCAAAGAGGTTTATCAATTTTACTGATCTTAAAGAAATAGCTTTAGATTTCATTGATTTTTCTTCGTTTTTTTTTTTGGTTTTCTGTATGATTAATTTTCTTCTGATCTTTAATACTTCCTTTCTTCTTAGACTTAAATTTCTCTTTTTCTTTTTTTAACCCTAGGTTCTTAAGGTAGAAGCTGAGGTTATTAATTGGTGTGCTTTCTTTTTTCTAACATCAACACTTGGTGATATAAATTCCCTATGTGTTGCTTTAACGGCATCTCAGAAATATTAATACATTGTGTTTTTATTTTTATTCATTTCAAAAAACTTTTAATAATGCTGTTGACTTCTGTTTTCAACCAAAGAGTTATTCCTTTGATTTTTCTCTTATTGATTTCTAATTTAATTCCTTTGTGAACAGAAAATATTCATGTATAAATCAGATATTTTATAATTGTTGAGATTTGTTTTATGGCCAAGAATATGATCTATCTTGATATATATTTCATGTGCACCTAAAAATTGTTTTTTGTTTCTTTTGTTTCATTTGGAGTTGAATTTTCTGAGCTAGGTTGAGTTTTGGCTTTTCTGTAAATGTCAATTAGGTCAAATTGATTGAGGGTCTTGCCTAATCTTCTATATTTGGTATTCCCTCTATTTACATCAATTATTAAGAGATGGAGTTATGAAATCTCTAGCAGCAATTGTGGATTTATTAATTTCTCCTTGAAGTTCGGTCAGTCTTTGCTTTATGTATTCTGGAGCTCTGATACTAGGAACAAAATGCTTCTAATTGTTATATTTTCCTGATGAATTGATCCCTTTATCATTATGAAAAAAGTTTCATTATTCCTAATAATGTTCTCTGCTCTAAAAAGAACATATCTCCTGACTGACAGTAACATAACCATTCCAGCTTTGTCTTAATAAGTCTAACATGGTACAAGTTTGTTATACTTTTCATACTAACTTTTCATATTTGAAATGCATTTCTTGTGTTCAGCACATAGTCTGGTCTTGCTCTTTTATACAATAAGATAGATTCTGTTTGTTTGCTTGTTTGTTTGTTTGTTTCCAATGGACTGTTTAGACTATTCATATTTAATGTAATTGTTGAACTGGTTAAGCTTAATTTGATCATTTTGCCATAAATTCATTTGTCTCATCTGGTCCTTGTTTCCTTTTTGTGTCTGATTTCTTTTCTTCTTTCTTTCTTTCTTTTTTTTTTTTTAATGTTTATTTATCTTTGAGAGAGAGAAACAGCATGCAAGTGGGGAAGGAGCAGAGAGGGAGACACAGAATCTGAAGCAGGCTCCAGGCTCTGAGCTGTCAGCACAGAGCCCGATGCGGGACTCGAACTCACAAACCTTGAGATCATGACCTGAGCCAAAGTCAGAGGCTTAACCGACTGAACCACCCAGGCGCCCGTCTCTGACTTCTTTTTAAATTAATTGAATGTTTAATTAATCAGTTTCATTCACTTACTGGCTTACTAGTTGAGCTATTTTGTTATTCTATTGGTTGCAATAGGATTTATGACATATATATTTAACCTAATACAGTGTACCTTCAGAGGATTATGCCACTTCACCTAGACTAAAAGAACCTTATAAGATACTTTCATTTCTTCTCTAAAAGTTGTTACATGTTTTGCTTTTACACATTATAAACACCACTACTTTTTTTTATTACTTTTATTTAACTATCAGTTATGTTTTAAAGAAAAATAAATAATTAGCAGAAACCTCACAGGTATTTACTCACATAGTTACAATTCCCAATTCTTTACATTTCTTTGCATAGATCCCTATCTCTATCTGCTTTGTCTTTTTACCTTAAGGACTACTAACTTTTTTTTTCCTTTACAGTATGAATCTATAGGTGATGAATTCTTTCATTTTGGTTTTTATGTCTGACGATGTCTATTTCACCTTCATTTCTGAAAGATAATTTTTTTAAGTTTATTTATTTATTTTGAGAGAAAGCAAGAGCAGGGAGGGGCAGAGAGAGAAGAGAGAATGTCAAACAGACCCATGCTGTCAGCCTAGGCCCAATGTGGGGCTCGAACTCATGAAACCCTGAGATCATGATCTGAACTGAAACCAAGAGTTGATCGCTTAACCAATTGAGCCTCCCAGGTGCCCCTTACCTTCATTTCTGAAAGGTATTTTTAATGGACATAGAATTCTAAGGAGACAGAATATGTTCTTGGTATTTTAAATTCAGTTCTATTTTATTTTCTTAATTACATCATTTTTATAAGAAATTTGTCAACTCCATTTCCCTGTACAGAACATGAACTTTTTTCTTCTGAGTACTTCTAAGATTTTTTTCCTAATAACTTTGTTAAGCAGTTTAATTGTGATATTACTTTGTGGTATTTTATTTTATTATTATTATTATTATTATTTTCAGTGGATGCATCATAGAAATTGTATTTAAACACTTTTTAGGCTTACTCTGGATGAAACAGTTTCCAAGCATTTTTAAATTGTTTCAAAATTTCTAAAGAAATCTGAAAATAATAATCATTATTTTTAACTTCTCAGAATTCACAACTTTATAACAATCTAAAATTATGAGTCAGCATTTAATTGGAAATGGAGAGGTTTTTTTTTTTACAGTATAATTTATAGAATGTAAACTTTTTTTATGGCAGTATAATTAGCATACAATGTTATATGAGTTTCAGGTGCACATTGTAATAATTCAACATGTTTTAATATTATTGAAGTATAGTTGAAACACAATGCTATGTTAGTTTTAGATGTGCAACATGGCAATTGACAATTCCATTCATTACTTACCATGCTAAATGTGGTCACTATTTATCACCATAGAACATTAATAGAATATTATTTACTATATTCCCTATGCTAACTTTTCATTTCCATGACTTATTTATTTTACAACTGGAAATTTAATACCTTTCACCTATGTTGCTCATCTTCCCACTCCCCTCCCCTCTGGCAACCATTAGTTTGTTCTCTGTACTTGTGAGTCTGTTTCTGCTTTTGTTTTTTACATTCCATATAAAAGTGAAATCATGTGATACTTGTTTTTCTCTGACTTATTTCACTTAGCACAATATGCCCTAGGTCCATCTATGATGTCACATATAGCCAAGTCTCACTTTTTATGGCTGAGTAATACTCCATTGTGTGTGTGTGTGTGTGTGTGTGTGTGTGTGTGTGTATACATATATATACACATATATATACATATATATATACACACATATATACACCACATTCTCTTCATTCATCTATCAATGGACACTTGGGTTCTTTCCATATCTTGACTATTGTAAATAATGCTATAATAAACATAGGGGTGCAGATATCCTTTTGAATATGTTTTTGTTTTCTTTGAGTGATTACCCAGGAGTGGAATTACCGGGTCATTTGTATTTCTATTTTTAATGTTTTGAGACACGTTTATGCTATTTTCCATAGTGGTTGCACTAATTTAACTTCCTACCAACACTGCATGAAGGTTCCATTTTCTCCACATCCTTACCAACACTTGTCTCTTGTCTTTTTGATATTAGCCATTGTAACAGGTATAAGGTGATATCTTGTGGTTTTAATTTGCATTTCCCTGATGATTAGTGATATTGAGCATCTTTTCATGTGTCTGTTGGTTATCTGTATTTCTTCATTGCAAAAATGTCTACTCAAGCCCTCTGTCCATTTAAAACTGGATTATTTGTTTTATTGCTGTTGAGTTGTACAAATTCCTTGTATATTTTGCATATATATCAGATATATCATTTGGAAATATCTTTTTCCATTCAGTAGGTTGTCTTTTTGTTTCGTTGATGGTTTCTTTTGCTGTGGAAAAGCTTTTTATTTTGGGGTAGGCTCAATAATTTATATTTTGCTTTTGTTTCTCTTGCCTGAGGAGACATACCCACAAATATGTTGCTAAGGCCAATGTCTGAAATATTAGTGCCTGTGTTCTCTTCTAGGGTTTTTGTGGTTTCAGGTTTCACATGTAGATCTTTAATCCATTTTTAGCTTATTTTTGTGTACGGTGTAAGAAAGTAGTCTAGTTTCATTCTTTTGCGTGTAGCTGTCCAGTTTTCCCAGCACCCTTTATTGAAAAGACTAGCTTTTCCCATTGCATATGCTTGCCTCCCTTGTCATAGATTAATTGACCATATAAGTATGGTTTTATTTCTGGGATCTCTATTCTGTTACATTGATCAATATGTCTGTTTTTGTGTCAGTACCATACCATACAATAGCATATTTTTCTTTAGTCTCTGTGTTAGCTGAATACCTTAGATGTATTTGCTTATGAGTTTCATTAAATTTGAATATTTTCATGCCATTATTTCTTCATATATTTTTTCTGCTCTCTTTCTTCTTCTTCAGTTATCACAGTTATACATGCGCTAGATTGCTTAAAATTGTGCCACAATTTACTGATAATCTGGGCTTTTTAAATTAATTCCTTTCTCTGTTTCTATTTTTTAGTTTCTATTATTTTTTTAGTTTCTATTATTTTTTTAGTTTCTATTATTTTTTTAGTTTCTATTATTACATCTTCATTTCTTTTCTTCTACAATATCTAGTTTATTTTCATCTAATATGTTATAGTTTTTGTCTTTAAGTATTCAATTTGGAGCATTTATTAGCCAATTGTCTACTAAAATTGGAATACACAGAACAATTATAATGATCATTTTATTGCCTTTGTCCACTACTTCCAACGTCAGTATCAGTTCTGGATTAGTGTTGATTAATTGGTTAATCTTCCCCTGACAGTGTACATTTCCTCTTTCTCCATGTCTGACAAATTTTGATTGCATGACAGACATTGTAAATTTTAACTTGTTGAATCCTGGGTATTTTTGTACTCTGAAATAATACAGTTTGATCCTTTGGTGTCTTACTTTTAAGATTTGCTATGAAAGACCAGAGGTGTGCTCAGTTATGGGCTAATTATTCTCTACTAAGGCAAGACACTTCTGTTTTTATACCCAATGCCCTATGAATCTGTATTTTTGCCATCTGGCTGATGAGGAGAGGCATGCTTTCTAGTTCTATGTGAGTTCTAGGCACTGTTTCTTCTAATCCTTTTTGTTGTTGTTGTTTGTTTGTTTGTTTGTTTCTTCTCTGGCCCCAGGTAGCTTCCTGACACAAGTTCTGACCAGTACTTAAATAATCTAAGAGAATCCTTTGAAGATCTTAAGAGATATCTCTCTGTACAGCTCTTTCCTGTCTCGTATTTTATTTTATGAAGCTTAGTCACCTTAGTCTCCCTAGACTCTAAATTCTATCTCCTCACTCAGAGAATCTACTGGGTTCTGTCTGTGTTCCCCTTTTCTATGCCACAGGCTGGGAAGCTCCTTAATACAGTACGCTAAGTTAGTCATTAGACTACCATGTCTGTTCCCCATCTATCACAAATCACCCTCCTTTATTGCCTGATGTTCAGTGACTCCTATAGTGGTATCTTTATTTCCTGTGATTGTTGTTTCAAATGGGAAATTCCTATTACTCATATGGCCCTCATTTTTTTGTTGTTGTTGTATTATAATAATTCAGATGTGACAGTTAAATGTCTAGGGATTTGCTTTATCACATCTTAAGATACATTATAAAGTTACAACAGATAAAATCTATTGGTCAGTCTGGTCTGTTGCTTCATATACTGTAGCTGCTGAGTAAAATGGATCTTCCTTGATAAAATGTTCCCAGTCCTCCAGACCCCACACTTGCCTATACAGTATACGCAAATTTCTTTTGAATACTAGCTGTGATAATGTATCATAAATGAGAGGAACAGCTAAAGCTGTACATCACAATAAGATTCTTCAGAGTTCAAAATGAGAACACTTTAAGTGGAATAAGAATTATCTTTGCCGTCTTAAACTCATGACCAGGCTTAATGCTCCTGCAACAGACCTTGCTTCTTCAAATGCTCATTACAGATTGTACACCCCTGTAAGAACCTGCAGTTCAACAAATGAAGTTCTTGCTTCCCGGATTTCCTCTGTACTGCATTAGTATATTCCCAAGGTTGGATGCACTCTGTCTAGATAGCACATATGAAATTTTATCAGGACAATCTATGCTATTGACATCCAAAATTCTCAGTAATGAAGGGTGAGAAGGAGGTTTTATAGTTTTAGGTCTCTTGGTTCAATATGTGTATGAGGTTTCCAACTTAGGTGTATCTTTCACTGTGTCTTAACCAATGTTCCTTAGTTTGCTTGTTGGTTTTTTAGTAATTCTAAATACGTTGCAATCATGTGACCATAAACTCATCACCCAAAGCAGGTTATTTATGAGAGTGAAATAACATGTAAATTGTTACTGCCTGGGGAAAACAAATATAAGATTGCCTTACTTAGAAGTTGGTAAACAACAGCCCCTTCCATAAACCCATTAATTATATTAATACAGAATAGTATCTATTTTCCTGTTTCTAATTAGGTCAGTTTCAATAAGAGGAGGTTTCTTTTTACTCTTTAGTCACAAGATATGAATATTGAAATGACTATGCTAATAAGCGCTGCATTATAGTTTTGTCCAATGCCCCTTGTGCTCCTTAGTCTCCTTTTTTAGAAAAGAAACAGTCACTATCTCTGGCTCTTTCGTTCTTTCTTTCTTTCTTTCTTTCTTTCTTTCTTTCTTTCTTTCATTATCATCTTTAGTAAACCAAGAGAATAAAAATGGGATGTTCAGAAAAGGCGTATGGAAAATCGAATAACAGTTTTTGAAGGACTTTAAAATAATCCCTAACATAATTCAAAGAATGATGGATCAATGTTAATTGGGAAATCTTAAAATATGTTTAGAAATTACAAATGAATATTTAACCCCTCTAGAGGTGGAGAATATGAGGAACAAAAAAATCATATGCAAAATGGAAAATGTGGCTCCTCTTTTATTCCTAAAATCAATACCTCCTCTCAAATGCAGGAAAGGAACTAAGTAAAATGCTACATGTAATCATGACATGTGTTCATGTGGAAGAGGGACATGTGTTGCATATGAAGAGATAGTAAGGAAATATTTTCTCCCTTACTACTTGTTTAGAAGCATTAGTTATAAACATTTCTGTTCTGGAAGATAGAATAGTCAAACCAAAATAGAATAGCATACATAAAATAGTTGCACTGAATATGGCAAAAGAATAGATAATCAATTATTATGTGATCAATAGATTATTAAAAAAAGCTAACATTTATACTCAAAAGGCATGAATAAATAATGAGCAGAAAGACAAATCTAAAAAGCCTATATACTGTTGAATAAAGGTTCTCTGATATTTGAAAATTAAGACAAATTATTTTTTTAGTCAAATTGGGGGTAGACATTTACCCTCATAGCATGATGATAAGGGTATTAATCAGCATAATCTTTCTAAAAAGTAAATTGCCATCATCTGTTAGAGGTATTAAAAAGTTCCCAGAGTTTACTTCTAGGACTTAACCTTAATGATTGAGATAATTTTGCTTTTTTTTATACTTTTCTATACAGTATTTTCTAAATACTATGTCTTTATACTCAGAAGGGAACAGTATATATTGTATTGAAACCCCACAGCAAATATGAACATCTAGTTTCACTGATACCCCTCAGAAAAATTAAGCAATAGATCTAAAAAATGAACTTTCCTCTTATTGCCTTCACATTATATGTTAATAGGAAAATATACCTACACATACAAATTCAGATTACTATAGACACATACTCATAGTAAAACCTTATGTATATAGAACTTTTGGGAAATGAATCAACTCGGGTGAAATTCCTGACTGATGAAGAGCAACTCTATACTTTTGAAGTGTTGTTTATAAAATTACCCTCCCATATGCACATTTCTGAGAACAAGGACGTTCAAAAATAATGTTTGGACAAAACTGATGATAATACTCAAACACTAATAGCTAAAACTATTTATTCATAGAAGACATGTATTAAAAGATATGTAGTATATGTCTTACAAGTGACAATAATAGCTATTTATTAAAATCTATCATATACTATGAACTTTGTATACACTAAATCTATTTATAAAAAGTACTAAAAGTGAGTTTTAAAATGACACTTTTATTAAAAAAAACAAAAAAAGGAACTAAGTGAAGGCAATTTTTAAGAAAATGATTATAAGTTATATAATTATTAAATAGAGAAGCCAAGATTTTAGAACAGATCCCTTCATTCTGAAGACATGGTCTTTTTTTCCAGTTATTTGCTATAGTCCCTGCAGTCTTCAGTGTGAACAAGAGACTTCTTGGTAGTTCTCTGAACCCAGTCCCAGAACACTTCCACCCCACCCACCCTTCACAGTATACCCTTCAACAGGAGCAGCTCCTTTTTATCTGACTCATAATGGAGTTCTTGGCAACATTCAGACTGAAAACAAAGAAATCAACAAAGAGCAATGCATTAGACCAAGCTGCTCCTCTCTGTTCTCCTTCCTCTCCCTCTCCTTCCCTCTTCCATTACCCCACTTTTATTCTTCCCCGCTGTCCCTTTTAACATCTTTTCACTCCCTCGTAAAGTTCCCTAAAGCCAAAACAAAGAATTACACCTAGGTATAAAAATGAAATCAGTAAACATTTATCATGTAGGAGAAATGGAGAAAAATATTTATTACTGAACTCCACTTGTTTCTAAAACCTGGAATTCAGTTAAATTGTCTATCTCAATAATAGCTCTACAGCAGCTTTTGTGTGAGAAGTTATTTATTTATCTGGTCTAGGAGCATGGGTTGAAAACTGTAGCTTTATTAAATGTCATTGAGGTCAATGCAAGATTTGTGTGCTGATGGAAAATGTGTCCCCAAAGTCTTGCCAAGACGACAATTCTGAGTGCAATTAGAGAGGCTTATTGGAGCTGCAAGTAGAGTTAGGGTTCTAATTCATATATTAAAGTAGATGCACTTAAATAGTCTGTGACATAGAACCCAGGTTCTCAACCCTGGGGGCTGTGCCAGAATTATCTGTGACACCTTTAAAAAAACAAATAAGCATGAGGTTCATCCATACTCACTGAATCACTATCTCCAAGAATTACCTTTGTACCTTTAATTTTAAAAAACTCTGAGGGTATTAAGATATGTAGGATTGAGAGCATATATAAGATCATTGAAAGTGGCATACATTTCAACATTATAAGTGCATGTAGATGTGCATCCATACACAGATATAGTTAATGTTTACATTCAAGTACTGTAGTTAGTGTAGTAATTCATCAGTCTCTCAGGAATGTTCTACCTTTCACTTTGCTTTTCCTTTGTTCTGAATAGCTTAGATTTAATTTTGACCCAAGCTAAAATTTAAAATTGACAAGGTCAGTGATAATTATAATGAGACAGATCCTCACTGAGATGTTAATGTATTGAATTGAACTCCCTTTAATATTAATGGGAGCTCAATAGGGAGATGACAGTGATAAGTATGTAATAAGAGTTTTCTTCCTAAAATAAAAGCCAGTTTTTTTTTTAATGTGAAACTCTTCTATTTGTTTGCAACATAAAAGAAAATACTTTTTTATCATTTCAGTCATTAATTTGGAGAATTAACTGAAATTCTGCAATGGTAAACCATTGTTCTGTGTGTTTAACAGTTCCTTTATTCCATCACCTTAAAAGTCTTATGCAGGCAAAGAGTATTATAGATACAAACTAAGGAGGTGTTATAAGACTGAATATATCTTCATGAACCAGCATAATGTGAATCTAGGAGGAGGGCAGACGTTCTGTTAATTTAATAATTAAATTTACTCCAGTGCAAAATGAAAGCCTATTTTCTGAAATCTAAAAATTAGGATTCTACTTTTAGTAATTTAATTTACAATGAAGGTTGCAGATAATTTTTAGATATCCAGTCACTAATTATTCATAGAATATTTGGATCTAGCCTTTTCATCTTCTATCACATAATATTTTATTATATCCCCATTTGATTGATAACAAATTACATTTGTATGACATTTTATAATTCAAGAAATGGGTTTCTTTTTGTTGCTACATTTAGTACTCATGAAAGTTCTGTGAAGTAGGTACAGATATCATTAACACTATTTTGTAGATTAAGAAACTGATTACACTAAAGATACAAGCCAAAGTCTTCCAGCTGAGAAGGGCTAATGAGAAGACTGAAACAAAAGTTATTCTGACTCCAAGTCTGTAAAATAAAGGGCAAAGATTATAAAAAGAAATCAATAAAATGCTATTCTTTATTGATTGGAAAAAGTTTTAAAGGGATATGAATGAATTGTAACATAAATTAATTGTGAGATTATCTTTGAATTTTGTTTACCTAAGTTGTTTTTTTTTTTAACTTAAATAACTTTCAGTTGGCTAGGAAGCTGACTGCTGATATAAAAGGTTACACACATAATCTAATTTCATAATCATATATTTATCAACTTGTTCTTATCCTTTTCTTATGGCTAATATTAACAATATTAAGTGCTATTAATATTAAGTACTCAGCACAGTGTCTGTTATAGAGAAAGCACTTGGAAGTTTGTAATGTAATTTACTTATATTATTGGTTATTTGAGGTATGCGTGACCTATCATTAACTATATCTATGGATGTAAATTGACTACCAATCTCCTAACAGAGGATTTGTCACATTTAGTTGACATGCTAATATAGCGCAGGGTAATAGAGCTTAGTATTACGTGTCATATGCAAATAAGTAGGTTGTAAGTCTATACTTGACAAAATTTGAACACAAGCAAATTCAGAGAGGTCACATAGAATCAATGTGATTCTATGCCAGAATTCATCTTTATTTTTATAAAGTATTTTCTTTTAAAGGCCTTTATTTATTTTGAGAGAGAGCATGAGCAGGGGAGGAGAAGAGAAAGAGAGGGAGAAAGAGAATCCAAAGCAGGTCCCACACCACACCATCAGCACAGAGCCCTATGCAGGGCTCCAACTCACAAAGCACAAGATCATGACCTGAGCTGAAACCAACAGTGGGACGCTTAACCAACTGAGCCACCCAGGCGACCCTCCAGAATTCATCTTTAATGGTAGCATAGAGGGCTTCTTCCTATCTAATCTCACTTAACCTACCCATGTATTCTCCCTACCTTTCCAATGATGTTTGTCATGTCTACTTAGAAATTTCAATAATTTCTTAATAAAGTTTTAATAGTGATTTCCTTTATCCTTTAATAATGTTAGTCAATAGCAAAATGTCTTGCCTGCAACACCCTGATTATAAATGAGTAAACAGTAAACAAATGAGTAATAATTTCTAAAACTAAAATTAATGTATTAAACAATTCTACATTTAGAAAATAATACATGCTGATGATTAATATTTGGTTGGGCTGGGAATTGGGATAATAAACAAGAAAGCATCATTTTTAGGCTGAAGTCTATATAAGAAGAGCGAAAAAGCTAAGGCTAAATAGTTGAAAATGCTTAACATTATTTATATAAAGTACATCCTACTTGAATATAAGCTTTGATGTAGTTTTGTAAAAGATGTGGTATTTATTTCCTTGTAACATAAAGGCTTTTAATATACTGCTAAAACTAGAATTTATAATCTTGAAAGACATGATTTAGACTTCTGATGTAATATATTCAATTATAAAGTTCATTATGCCTCTAGGCATAAAATGGGAGACTAAAAAATTCTTATAAGAAAGTATACCCACAGGGTAGCACTGACCACAAAGCCACTTATCACAAGAGAACATACGGGTACAAGATCTAACAACACTTCTCAGTATGTGGTTTAAGAAAACAGGGTTAGAGTTGGGATTCTTAGTATTGGCTGGAAGGAAATTACATTATTTCTTTCACATATGTGCATTCATACATAATACCAGCTTATATGAATAAATCAGATGCTAAATAAAAGGAGAAACATAAAAGAAAAAAAATTGAAATTCACTCATCAATTCTTTAATTTTTGAAACCAGTTAACATCTTAGTCATTAGATCCAATGAGGAAAGTATGTTCTGAATTGTGATAATTACAGTCACCAAGTATTAAATCATCAGTGGTGAGTCAGGCTATTCCATAATTAATAGTCATCCATTTAACACATACTTTCAAATATTTAAAATGTATTAATGTAATAATTATATAATTGTCACTTTTTCAAAGAAACAGACTTATGATCGAAGCTAATGATGGGTTTTAGCTACCAAAAATAGTTATCTTTTCCTCTGAAGAAATTGTGAAAATGAATACTATAGGTAAATTGATTGTTATTGATTCGGCGAAAGTTTTTAAAAAACTTGCCTCTAAGGAAACAACTTTTCATTTTAACTGATGTTCTATCGTTCTCTCCTTTTATATAATTACTGGTATAATGCATAAAATATTATATAAATATACAAATATATATATATATATACATATATACATATATATATACATATATATATGTAAAGAGAGAGAGAGAGACTAGTATAATTGTTTAAGTACAAACAAAATTACAGTAAGTCATTGGTGTCCAAAACAAATTAATTTTCATGAATAATGACTGGTTTCTCTTAGGACTTGTTATACCTTAGATTGTGCTTAACAAGTGCTAGTTCAGTTTGCACATAAGTCTGTTTTTGCAGCTCTTCTTATTATTATAATTACATTATTTAATCATGTAAAATAATAAAATATGGATACAAAAATAGACTTCTTACTCTGAAAGTTATGTTGAATCATTTCAAAAAGACTTTAAAAAGATAGGTCACTGCTTTAAAAATGCTGCTAAAATATGTATGGATGATAAATTTTTAAAGAAGATGAATTTGGGCATCTGGATGGCTCAGTCTATTAAGCATCCAACTCTTGATTTTGGCTCAGGTCAGGATTTCACATTTTGTGGGATTGAGCCCCAGGTTGGGCTCTGTGCTGACAGCATGGAGCCTGTTTGGGATTCTCTCTCCCTCTCTCTCTGCTCCTCCCCTATGGTCCTGCAGGAAAGGAAGAAGAAAAGGAGAGGAGAGGAGAGGAGAGGAGAGGAGAGGAGAGGAGAGGAGAGGAGAGGGGAGGGGAAGGGAGGGGAGAGGGGAGGGGAGAGGGGAGGGGAGGGGAGGGGAGAGGGGAGGGGAGAGGGGAGGGGAGGGGAGGGGAGAGGGGAGGGGGGGGGAGGGGAGGGGAGAGGGGAGGGGAGGGGAGAGGGGAGGGGAGGGGGGAGGGGAGGGGAGGGGAGAGGAGAGGAGTGGAGAGGAGAGGAGAAGAGAAGAGAAGAGAAGAGAAGAGAAGAGAAGAGAAGAGAAGGGAAGAGAAGAGAAGAGAAGAGAAGAGAAGAGAAGAGAAGAGAAGAGAAGAGAAGGAAGGGGAGGGGAGGGGAAAGAAAAAAGGAAAGAAAGAAATAAAGGAAAGAGAAAGGTGAATTTGTAATCTGGAAAGATTTGCTATTCAGATTAGGTTCATAAATCTCCTTTCACATAAAAGAAAAAACACCGGAATTTGTTGAGATGGAATTATGAATGAGGTTTATGGAAGAATAACAATCCAGAATTCAAAGCATCAGATCCTCCCTCAAAGGAAAGGCCAGGAAAACCCTGATAATCACATTTTCATTTAGCAACGTTTCAGCTTTGATAAAAAGTTACGTCAAGTATCTAAGTCTATATTCATCCAAATTAATCAACAGTATTTATATTTAACAAGTAACTAGTCTCAACCACTGAAAGCAAGGCATCCAACTATAATTATGTTCCTAAAAAAACACCAAAACACCAACTGGAAAAAGGTGATTATCAGGATCAATGCAAAGTTATTAGAGAGTGGTGAAAAGGTCGCATCCAGTTTCTTTCATGATTATGTTGAGTATAAAAAAAAATGGAGTTTAGAGTGGTCTAGAGTGTATGGTACAATACTGTCCACGGAGTTTGGGTGATCAGGCACTAGACACGTAGGCAGCACGTGGGAATCTGCAGCTACTGCCAAACTAGCCAATGCAATGCACCCAGCTCTCCTCCTCTTACCCTTTCAACACCTCTGAGGATTTTTGGTTTTCTTGTGTTTTCTGTTAGTGATCTTTGGTGTTCTGCGCATTAATAACAATCTATTGGTTAATGTTCAACAGTAACGTATGAGGATTTTTCTTGAGAAAAAAATAAATATCATTTATAATTTGTATCACCGTCTTTCCTTTTTCGCTTCCACGTTTCTAAACCTAATTTCAGAGGTTTAAGTTGTAATGCATATGCGTAGCACATAATCATCATTCATCCAAATAATGGCTCACTGTTGAGAATGTGTGTGTGGAACATATAGATCCCTTTTTATGACCACTTGTTTTGTTTTTTTTTTTCTTTTAATGCAGACAGTGGCTGTCTTAACCCCTTTATTATATTTCCTGTTGTTTATGTCTGTATATTAAATGTGTTTGTTTGCATGTATGTTAATGAAATTAGGCTAAATTTCTTGTTTTTTAATGTTTTTAAATGTTTTATTTACTTTTGAGAGAAAGAGACAGAGTGCAAGCGGGGGAGGGGCAGAGAGAGAGGGAGACTCAGAATCTGAAGCAGGCTCCAGGCTCTGAGCTGTCAGCACAGAGCCTGAGGCAGGGCTCGAACCCACGAACTGTGAGATAGTGACCTGAGCCTAATCAGACACTCAACCAACTGAGCCACCCAGGTGCCCTAAGTTCAGGCTAAATTTCTATAAAATGATAGCAACAACAAACAAAACAAGATGCCTCAAACCAAGAGTAGATTTTTTTCTCTCATGTTGCAATCCAGGTGGTTGTTCTAGAGTTCTAGGTCTTTAAATAGATATTTAGGGATCTGGGTTTCTTGCATTTTGTTTCTGTGCCATCCTCTTCAGAAATTTCCTTTTTTTTTTTTTTTTTTTTTTTAATGTTCATCTTTGAGAGACAGAGGGAGCAGGGAGGGGCAGAAAGAGAGGGACAGAGGATCTGAAGCAGGCTCCGTGCTGACAGTAGAAACCTCCATGGGGGGCTTGAACGCACAAACTGTGAGATCATGACCTGAGCTGAAGTCCGGTGCCTAACTAACTGAGCCTCCCAGGGACCCTCCCTGCCTTTTTTACTTTAAGAAGTTTTAAGGGGATTGCAGCTGATAGGAAAGAGGAAGAGAGTATGGAGAAGTCAATCCACTGCTCAAGGGACCTAGCCCAGAGATGCGGCACGTGTTAAGTCACTCACAGTCCTTTGGCAAGAGGACTCACAACCCATTGGTATTTTTATCTTATCGTCCGTAATGTTAAAGTTTTATTTGACAAATCCTTTTCTTTTCATATTTTTCTCTCCAAATTTTGCCTTTAGCATTTGGGTCTTTTAATGCCCTTGAAGTCTTTCCCAACAGTATTATTAGGAATCCATGTTTTTGTTTTCTCTGAAGTGAGTGGTATCTTCAAACACCATATACTAAGAAATCTTTCTTTTTCAAATTGATTTTTGGAGGCACCTTTATCATAATATTATTTCATATTCACAAATCTGCTTTCAGCTATTCTTTTAATTATAACAATGGCTTTGTAATATGTCTTAATACCTGCTGGGGAGAAGATAAAATATCTTATTCTCAAAGTTGACAGCTACATATAGATATTTTTCATATAAATTTTAGAGAAAGTTTATTAAATTTTTCGAAATACCAAAATATCATAGACTATCTGTTGATTGTTCTGTATTTTACTATGTTTTTCAGTGGGTTACTGCTGACATAAGCACATACTACTAATTCCTATCAATTTTCAGTATCAATAAAATTATTGAACTCCTATTTATTTAAATAATTTGTTGACTTGGTTGTTTTTATCTAGGAAATTAGATCAGCGGTAAAAAATGATAATTTACTTCTTCCCTTCTAAATATTATGTCTGTGCTTGTTATTTCTTTTTCTTTTCTTATAGTATTGGCCAGGCTGTCTGATATTATGTAAATTCTCGTAAGCTTAAGGCATTGTTATATTTTCCTCATTCATAAAAAGAGTGTATCTAATATTTACCTATATGATATTTTTCTATATGTTTTGGTGCATAGCTTTTATAAAACTCAGGAAGTTGCCTTCTATTAGATTTCCTAAGTGTTTCTTGCATAAATTAATAAAACTTTTATTGTATATTAAATATGCACATAAATAAATGTACTTAAAAGATCACCTGTATCAGTAGTCAAAATCATATTATTTTCTGCTTTAAGTGCATTAAAGTGGGCTCACCCTTGTATTCTGACAATAAACCAAATCTAATACAATGCACACTTCTTAATTACATATTGGATTTATCAGCCATTATTTTATTCAGGGTTTTGTTTCTATACTGGTGAGTCTATAATTTAACTTTATTATATTATTGTTATAGAGTTTAGAATTCAATATTCTATTCCCTTTATAAAAAAATAGGGTATAGGCAAGGAGACAATAAAAGAATTAAAGTGGAAAACCAATTCATTTTATTATAAATCAACTCAAAATAGGTTAAAGACTTGAATGTAAGAACTAAGACTATAAGAAAGTTTCTTGACATTGGACTTGGGGAAAGATTTTTTGAGTTTGATTACCAAAAGCAAAGGCAACAAAAACAAAAATAAACTAGTAGAACTACATTAAACTAAAAAACTGCTACGAGCAAAAGAAACTATAAAAACATGAAAGGGTAACTGAGGAAACGGGAGAAAATGTTTACAAAGCACATATTTGATAAGGGATTAATACCCAAAATATATTTTAAAAACCTCATATAACTGAATAGCAAAACACACACACACACAAATATCTCAGTTAAAAATGGGAAAAGAGGGGTGCCTCGGTGGCTCAGTTGGTTAAGCATCTGACTCTTGATTTCAGCTCAGGTTATGTTCTCACAGTTTGTGAGTTCAAGCCCCACATCGAGCTCTGCACTCAAGGTGCAGAGCCTGTTTAGGATCCTCTCTCTCTCTCTCTCTGTCTGCCCCTCCCCTGCTCTCTTGTTCTCAAAAATAAATAAATAAGCATTAAGAAAAATGGAAAAAGGACATGAATAAACATTTTTCCAAAGAAGATATTCAAATGGCCAATAGATAAATGAAAAGATGTTCAACATTCCTAGTCATCAAGGAAATGCAATTCTAAGCCAGAATGAAATGTCACCTCACACATGTTAGGACTCCTATTACCAAAAAGATAAGAGATAAATGGTAAGGATGTAGAGAAAAGGAAAGCCTAGTGCATGACTTGTAAGATGAAAACTGTTACAGTCACTATGGAAAACAATTAAAATACTAAAAATTAAAAACAGAACTGCCACCTTGTTTTTGCAGGTTGACATAGGTTGTGCTCAGTGGCTATAGATGGTCTCAGGCAGGCTCCCTGGTCTGGTGGGACTGGTGGCTATTCTCAGCAACTGGGCCAGACTGAAAACTTTCTTTCCTGCCTGGGCAGGGCTATAGAACGGGCCCCAAGTCCTGCAAAGCTTTTTGGCTGGAAACCCAAATCAGGTAGAACTGCTGGCTTTAGCTCCCTGGCCAGTTGGGGGCACCATCCTACCTCTGCAAATGGCCAGTTGTGCTGACTGTGATCCCTTCTTGGAAACTGCTGCCTGCAAGAATGCAGTGTGTCAAGGTCTAAATGCTGGCTCACTTACTGATACCCAGTGGTCTGGCCCTTAGATTCCTCCCATGATTCCTGTGAGGCAAAACCCAAGTGGGCGTCCTGGAAGGTGTCCTGCAATGCTGGGGGAGTCCCCCCTTGGTGTGGTTCGGTACCGGCCTCGGAGTAGAACCATGCAGTCAAAGTGAAACTGTTCCTCTTATTCTTCTGATATGGTCCTCCGTGGTCGTTAAGGTAGTGGTGGGGTTAGAGGGCTTCAGCCTCACCCTAGGGTTCTGGGATTTGCACAATAACATCTTGTCTATGGATAGTTGCTAGTATTCTCGTGAGGGAGGCTGATGTTGGGAATGTGACATTTTGCCATCTTGATGACATCGCTCAATTTCTTTTTTTTAAACAGTTTATTCAGGTGTAATTCACATGTAATATAATTCATCTATTAAAATTGCAAAACTTGATGGGTTTTAGTATAGTTACAGAGTTGTGTAGCCATCACCACAATTAATTTTAGAATAGTTTTATTACCTAAAAAACAAAAACAAACCCCTTAACAGTTAGGCCCCATCAATTTCCCCTCCCCTTATCCATGCCAGCTCTAGGTAAACACTAATCTACTTTTTCTCTATAGATTAGCCTATTCTGGGCATTTAATATAAACTAAATCATACAATATGTGGTGCTTTGTGACTGATGTCCTTATTATAGCATGTTTTCAAGGTTTATCCATATGAGGTATCATACTGCATTCATTTTTATTACAGAATAACATTCCATCTTCTAGATATACAATTGTATGCATCCATTCACCATTTGGGTTGTTTCTACTCTTGGGCTAATATGAATAATTCTACTATGAACATTCATGCACATGTTTTGTATGGGCACATTTCTATTTCTCTCAACTAAAACTCTAGGAGTCAAATTGTTGTGTTATAAAGTAACTATGTTTAACCTTTTAAGGAATTGTCAGACTATTTTTCCAAAGTGGTTGTACAATTTTATATTCCCACCAAAAGTGTATGATTATTGATTTCTTCATATACCGGCCAATATTATTATCTGACTATATAATTATGACTATATTAGTAGATGTGAAGTCCTATTGCATTGCGGTTTGATTTATATTTCCCTGATGGCTAATAATGCTAAACATCTTTTCATGTGCTTATTCACCACTTATATATCTTCTTTGAAGACATATCTATTCAAATCCTTGCCCAGTTTTTAATTGGATAATTTGTTTTGGAATTGGCTTCTTATATAAATAAGTAGTTTTGAAATTATTAATCATCTTTGCCTCCTTGGGATATACCCTACTCAGTCATGGTGGGTAATACTTCGAATATAATAAACTTTCCTTACTAATATTTTACATGGAAATTTAAAAAAAATTAAAACTCAGTAGTGAGACTGTATTTTTAAGCTATAAATGTCAAATTTTAATATCAGGGTTTTGCTGGCATCATAAAATGAATTCGATCGCTTCCCATTTTTTTTTTCAATGCATGATATTCTTGAGAGTTCTTGCTTGATTAAAGTCTACCATAAAACAATCTCTCCATTATTTGGAAATAACCAGAATATTTAAGAAACCGTAGGGAGAGCTGAGGTGAATCTAAGACTGCCATGAAGGCTACTGGACTTGGAGAAAATTGAGAAGAAATTGAGTTCCACTTACCTTTTTATTTCTACCATCAGAGCCAGCTGGGCAAGGAGCTCTAGACATAAGTCTTGTGGAAGCAGATGAATTGCAGTCAAGAACCTCACCACCTTCCAGTATCCACAAGGGTGCATAATAAGGATGCTAGCATCCTAAGGGGACAAGTATGAGGAGGGGACAAGATGTTGAAAGGGCTGAGCATGTTTAGCCAAGGGAATTTTTTAAAATCCTGTAATAGACTTACTAAAAACTGCTCCAACTCATATTGGACATTTTGTTAATTTTTTTTTCTTACCCTCAACATGGCAGATGGTAGCTGTGCTATAAAGTAGATCAGAAATAGACAAAGGAGTTGCATTTCTCTGAGTTGTAGTGTGTGGTAAAATTTGTAGCCCCACTAAGATTATTCTCTCCAAACTTAGAAGAGTGGATTTCTGTGCAATGGTAATTATAACCTTTATTATCCTCATGGATATTTCCCTCATTTTTATTTAACTGCAGGGTTTCAGCTTTCACTGGCCAAAAAGAAATGAGAAACAATTAGTTTCACATTAAAGATAATATTTTGTTTTGTTTTGTTTTGTTTTTTTACAGTAGCACCTTAATGTGAAAACAAGTCACGTAAGTTTCTCCGTAAAATGCTGATTATGCTTCAGGGCCTGAGAACATGCATTTTAACAAGTTTCCAGTTGATTCTGACACTGCTGGTCTATTTACATCACTTTGAGTACTAAGGCTTTATAGCAGGTGATTCTAAGTGATACTAACAAAGTCACCTGAGGAACTATTTTTAAAAGCAAACAACTAATCCCATTTTCTCTCCATTCCCCACTTCTCCAAATAGAGCTGAGGGCTTCTCAGTGATGTCAGAGATGATGACCTAGTCATACGTATTTTGAGCAAAATAAAAATAGGAAAAAATACCCAAATATTTCTAATGCGATGCATCTTCACTGGGGGCTTAGAACCATCCCTTGGTAATTATAAAAGTAAATTCTCAAAGCCTAGATGTGAACCTGTAGTTCATAAAGTTCAAAATGACTTTACTATCTTTGGGATGAATATAGAGTAATTTTGATTTTGATGGAATGACAAATTGGAAATAGGCTCCCTGGAGAATAAAGAAATGCCCCAAATCATGAAGCTAAATGCCATATTGCATTAAACATAAGAAATTCATGAGCTTTGCTAATATTCCATGGTTTATGTGATTCTAATTGTAACCACTGTGGGTGCATTAATGAGTTTAGCCTCATATACATTACAATGACATTCAAAGACAAATTAGATTATTCACTCATAACTTTATTTAGGAAGAAACTTATTCCCATTAGGAACAGCTTCTCATTTTTCTCCATGGAGTAGCAGTGCATTTCCTAGGAGAAATCACTTGGTCAATGCCAGCAGTCTGGTTCAATTTCCTACTATCCAGGGATCCTGAGATTCAAACATCTGTGAAATTTCCAATGGCTTCTTCATGCCAGTGGAAAGTAAAAAATTTCTTGCTTTGATGGTGTTTCCAGATGTTCTTAATGCTGCACATATGGCAAGGGCCATTCTTTCCTAATAAGCTGAGGTTTTCAAAGAATCACACTAGGCAACTGAAATGCAACAGACCCTGAAATCTACCCACAGACTGGCTTTATCTGAAAAGCATTTATATTCTTGACAACCAATATAATGATCCCAAAACCTATATGTAAGGTCTTACACAGTCATAATGATAAAACAATTTGTAAAATACCCTTGGTTTTTGGCAAAGGGAAGCAGCTTAATTACTGAAAAGAAACTTTAGTTTGCTAAAATTTCCTTTTGAAATTATATGTTTTTTCTATTGTTACAGACTTTGAGGATTAACTATTGGGAGATCGTTCTGGGGCATAGCAGTGGAAATGTGAAACTGGTTTGTTACTTCCCTTTGAATGTGCCCTTATCCACATCCTCAACCGGTCAACTCAGTTCCTTCCTTTTAGGTATGTTTTAATAAAAATAAGTTAAATCGTTTGGATGGAAAACATTGTGACCTTTTTCCAATTCGATAACAAAGTGTTCCATTGAGGACGCACATATTAGTTACCTGAACTATTGAAATAGTCTCCAAAACTCATTAGACCAGTGTTTGTTGTTGTTGTTGTTGTTTTGCTTTTTGTTTTTTTGTTTTCAAATGTGGTCCCCAACCAGCAGACTAGCAGTGGAAGCATCACCTGAAAAATTATTAAAAATACTAATTATCTGGCACCACCACAGAGCTACTGAGTTACAAACTCTGGTGGCACCCAGAACGTTGTTTTTTTTTTTCTTTTCTTAAATGTTTGTTTATTTTGAAGGAGAGAGGGAGAGAGAGAGTACACAAGTGGGTGGGGGTGCAGAGAGAGACGGGGAGAGAGAGGATCCCAAGCCCCCAGCACACTGTATTTTAACAAGGCTTCCAGGTGATTCTTGGCAAGGTAAACTTTGAAAACTCCTGGATTAGACTTGATCGGGGTTATAACAGAAATCTGAACAATTGTGGTGGGACAGTTGGCTACAACTAAGAAGATCAAGAATGGTTTTGCAATGAATGTGGAACTTAAACAACTCAAAAAAATGTTTTTTTTATAAGTTGAGGAAGATTTTGTTGAAGTAATGTGTATCAAGATTGAAAAGAACACCAAGTTCTCACAGAAATGCATTGTCTGTTGGGGGGATGTGGAAAAGATCTGACTGATGAATTAATAGGACTACTCATGGGAACCAGTGGAGAAAGGAAAGGATGGAGAGAGTTGTCTGGCTCACCTTGCGAAAGACTGTCTATGGATTTTATCTTCTCAGCAAGAAGAAACCATCAGAGGTTGCGGAACACAAGAGCGGCATCATTTTTGCTTTCTAGGAACATACGTTTGGCAAAAAGGTGGGGGCCTGAGTTAGGTAGAGAGTGAGAATGATACTAAGTAATCAGTTATTTTGATATCAAGATGAGAAACGATGAGGTTTGAAATTATAATTATGGTAACCAGGGGCTGGTTTTACCAGTTTTTCAAGGTAGCATTGTGATTGATTAAGGTGTTAGAAGATCCCTTCTAGTTAATGTGGAGAAGGTAGCAGAAGATGATTCCTCCATTTAACTCTCTTTGCATCTGGGGATCATTTCATCTCTGACGATAACACCCGCACACCTGTTCACTTGATCTTTTTTATGTATGTTGTATAGATGTGCATAAAAATATGACTTCCCTTTCTTCTAAATACAGTAAATTGTATTTTTAATCCTGTGCAAATGGTGGAGAAGTGTGGGAAGGACGCAAAGAAGCACAAAGTAAAAAATAAAATACAATAAAATAGCATAAAATGGATCCATTAAAAACCTATGGAAACCTGAGAAGTGTAACAAAATTTGGAAAAATGGAGGAAAAGTCATAAAGTAAAATACTGGGATTCCTGGGTGGTTTTGACTCTATGAGGCACATATAGTATGGTGTTGTGGAAAAGGCACTGGCTTCCACTTCAAGTTCTGTAACTTTTAATTGAGTGTTGGGGAAGGTCATCAAAAAGGCATGACCACTAGTTGACTTGTGAGCTGGGCCCAGGAACTCAGAGGATCCTTACCACCAACCCATCCTTGGGGTGTGGGTTCCTCTTGCCTTTTTTGCTCCAAGGTACTGCCCCAAGGACACAGCCTTGAGATAGTGATGTGGAATTGAGAACACCTGCAGGATATACACACCAGAAGCCAGTGAAGGCCTCTATATAAACTGAAGTTTGGCAGGCGGATGTAGGGATCTACTTGTTTTGCTGCCACTGGAGACAAGCCTCATAGGTAAGTTCCCTTGCTTATTAAATCTTCCAGCTACCAACCTGGAGTAGCCTACCTCTTTCTTCGATTTCTCCCTGCTCTCTGAGTACAGGGGACAGTTTCAGATTACACCTGAGAAGCTCCCAAGGAGTTTGCAAACCAACACTGTGAGACCTTGGTCAAATCACTCTCTTATCTGGGTGAAATTTAATCACAAGTTAAATGTGTGTGGGGAGGGGTGGATTAGATGTTAGAAACTTAGATATTAATGTGTGAATAAGAGGAGAGTTATCTGATTTATTTTGGCTATTCTAAAATTTACACATGTTCTTTGGGAAGGATGTTGGAAAAAGTCAATACAGCTAGGAAAGGAAAATGTATATGGAGACCCATGTGTGATCTGTCAAAAAAATCTAGGGCCGCCTGGGTGGCTCACTCGGTTGGGCGTCTGACTTCGGCTCAGGTCATGATCTCATGGTTTGTGGGTTCGAGCCCCGCGTTGGGCTCTGTGCTGACAGCTCAGAGCCTGGATCCTGCTTAGGATTCTGTGTCTCCCTCTCTCTCTGCCCACTCCCCCACTCATGCTCTATCTCTCTCTCAAAAATAAATAAACGTTCAAAAAAATAGACTAATATGTCTGGAGTAAAAAACTGGGCTGACTTTGATTGGATCAGTGACTATACTGAAGGCAGGTGACCTTTCCTCATTTGTGCTCATATATTTATTTTACCTTGGCCCTTGAAAGCTATATTATAACTGTCTCTACTGTACTGTAAATCCAGGTGTTTGTCTGATTTACTAATGTATCTGTAGTATTCACATAGTGCCTGAAGAAATTTATATTTGATAAATTAATGAATTAATAAACTATTAGCGAAGAAAAACAACCTCTTTGTCAGCCATGGATAAATATATATTTACCTGAAACAGGAAATTTCTCATCTAAAACAATACCATAGTGTCTCTTTATTTGCAAGTCATTTCTCAGATTTATCACTATTAGAAGATGTATGAAAAATCAGTATTTGTTAAGTTTTCGCTATGTCAGACACATTCTATGGCATACACTAAGGTTCTCATTTAGCCTACATTGCAGTCCTGCCGATATTAACCTTCTCATATTTCAATAAGAAAAATACACCCCAATTTTCAGTTAACTGGCTCAAGAGGCTATTTTTTTCAGACCTACCACATTATCCTGATTCCTCTTTTACCATCATTGAAACTGAAATACATTTCATTATTTTCATGAATTGTTGACTTATGCCTTTCTGATTAATTTTTTTTTGAGTATCGTGACACACAATGTTCCACTAGTTTCAGGTGTACAACATGGTGATTCAACAAGTTCATACATTACACTATATTCACAGGTGTAGCTACCATCTGTCCCCATATAGTGCTAATATAATGTCATTACCTATTCCTTATGCTGTGCTTTTATTCACATGACTTATTCATTCCATAACTGGAAGCCTATATCTCCCACTCTCCTTCACCCATTTTGCCTAAACCCCACTCTCCCTCCCCTCTGACAACCATTAGTTTGTTGTCTATACTTATAGGTCTGATCTTGCTTTTTGTGGTTTATCCATTTAATTTTTTTTTTTTTTTTTAAGATTCCACATATGAGTGGAATCCTATGGTATTTCTTTCTCAGTCTGGACTTAACATAATACCCTCTAGGTCCATCCATGTTCCAAGAGGCACAATCTCATCTTTTTTTATGGATGAATAATATTCCTCTGTGTGTGTGTGTGTGTGTGTGTGTGTCACATCTTCTTTATCCATTCATCTATCGATGGACACTTAGGTTGCTTCCATATCTTGGCAATCTACGGACTGAATGCATTCCCTGCCCAAATACCAAAAGAATTTTTCACCAAACTAGAACAAATCATACTGAAATTTGATTTGTATGAAACCATAAAAGATCCTGAATAGACAAAGCAATCTTGAGAAAGAAAACAAAGGTGGAGGTGTCACAATTCCAGATTTCAAGATAGATATACTACAAAGCTGTCGTGATCTGATTACTTATTGTTAGAGAACCTGTCCTAAACCCCTGAATTACATCTTCTCCTAGGTCCCCCTGGCCTTCTTCAGTCAGACCCTGCTCATCAGCGTGTGGCTAGTCGCAATTCTCAAGTTAAGGCAGCAAAGAGTTTGCCTATAGATTTTGAGTTGATAAAATAGTCTATATAGCTGTTCAATCTATCATTTCATCTATCAGAACTGTTCAATCTGTCATTTCAAGATTCCTTCCATACAAAAATAGGAAGACTTCCACTATGAGTAAGCTCAGACTTTATCTGTCTTTGTTATTCTTTAAACTTTGGGAATAACACACTAACGCACGTAGAGAGTAGACCATTTTAGCCTTGACTCCACCAACTTGTAGTATGATCATATAAAGTTCACCAAATGTTCTTGCTGATTTTTGAGTGTGTATAAATTAATTGGTGGGAGTGACCTCAACCTTTTCAGGGAAATATATGAAAGCTTGGGGATGCTTGGAGTTAGAAGATAAGAATGTGGATGTCCTACATCATTATTTTACATAACTGTCATGTTGATTTAAATTGATGGTCTTATGCTATCCACAGACTTAGAATATATCTGATTTTTCTCCCCTTGAGGAATAGAAAAGGTAGAAATTAGGGCTCTATATATCTATTACAAATAGTGAACTGAATCTCTTTGGTAAATGAAAAGAGCTTTTCTTCTTTTTTTTTCCCCCCAGGATTGTATCAAATTTTCTTCCAGTCATACCACTGGGACAATTGCAAGGCAGAATAAGGATATTTAGCTGAAGCACAGAGATGTCTCTCTACTAATATTTGTTGTAAAAAGCTTAATAGTATTGTAATGAAAATGTGAGCTGACTACTGGTACTTTGGAGACCTCCTTTGGAATCTTTGTGGGCTTTATGGTTAAAGGTGAAGTAAAGATGTCAGAATGATTGATTGCTATGTTTCATCATATCTGCTATAGCCATATGATTTGAAAGAGTTCTATGGAGTTAGGAAAATCTATAGACTTTTCTTGCTTCCCTTCACACCACAACGAGCTATTTGGGATTTGCCACTTTCTTTGTAATGTCTTATAGGGTGAACACAAAGGAAAAGTCAAAGGTGAGTCATTCTGTTGAGTTAAAAGGAATAGATTTTTGGCTGTGTATAAACACGACGGCGAGATTGACTATTCTCATTGAATTGACTGATCAATTTGGCCCAACAACAAATTTGAGTTTTATCTTCGTTCAGTATATTGATTACATACACTGGTTGTTTTTGTACACTTGCTTGTATGGGAACAGCTGCAGCATAGCTAGTTAACGTGGGCCTTGGAGTCAGACGATCTCAGTTATATCATGCCTCCTCCAGAAATAACAGTGTTTTGTCTCTGTTTTCTCATATGTAAAATGGTTATTATAATGGAAGAAATTTCTTAGCATTATTATGGGAACTAAATTAGAGAAGATATTTAACAGGCTTGGATAGTAGTTGGCATAAACTAAGCTTATTAAGTATAGTTTTATCATTCTAATTACACTGTGTGTCTACACATATATACACGTGAGCTCTGGTATCCAGTTATGTATATATATTACAAGTTTACTCATGAAACTCAGCTTAAAAAACTCATTTACTGAGTACAACTTTAATTAATTTATTTTTACTTGTTGCTTAAAATCATGTGGAGAAAATAACCAGATGTTTGACAACCTACATTGTGTCACTTTGCCACAAAAAAAGCCAATTCAATTAAAAAATGTAATTATTCATTCCGATGGTCTGTTTACATAGTACAAGGCATTTCGTTTGGCCACATTTTTACTTAATTGTTCAAATAATTGGACTTTGGGTAGATAGAGCCTGGAATGGTCAAGTTTGATGCTACTGAATGATTTGGTTGTTTAGATTTGTCATGACTCATTAACTATAAGTAGCAACAGAATTATTTCTGGTTTCTTGCCATTCACAGGACCATGTAGTTAGGTTGCAGAAAATTTGAACAGCAAGTACATTTTTTTTGTTGTATCTAATTGTATTTCATTCATAGAAATACAATATATTTTTTAATTACTATATTACATTTTGGAGACTGCATATATACACAATATCTTTTATAGGGACATGTAGTCTTCAAATTTGCACATATATATGTATATATTATGTCTAAGATATCTATTTATATCCACATACACAATTACACTCATTACCTGAAATATTCTTATATGTGATAAATGGTCAAGAGTGAAATTTTGTTGCTGCACTAAAGCCAGGCTATATGTCTTTCTATGTAGCCAGTAAACATATTTTCACATACCTAGAAGACAAATTTCAGATTTACTTATTTAAATAATATGGCACTGTGATATTCTTGCCATTCAGAATTACATAAATAGGGCAATAGTAATCAATGAAAAAATAGATAAAAAACAATTGCCTGAAATAAAAGTTGCCACTAAAGGGAATTCAAATATGTACAACTCATTAAATTCATATTTATTTAGGGGTTACAGTGAGCCATATCTCTAGAATCAATATATAGGTGTTTCTCTTTTTTTTTTCTTTTTGATGCTTATTTTATTTTGAAAGAGAGGGAAAGCACAAGAGGGGGAGGAGGAGGGGAGAGAGAGAGAGAGAGAGAGAGAGCGAGAGAGCATCCCAAGCATGTTTCACACTGTCAGCACAGAGTTGGATGCGAGCTGGATCCCACCAACCATGAGATCATGACCTGAACCAAAATCAAGAGTTGTATGCTTAACTGATAGAGCCACCCAGGCTCCCCAATATGTAGGTGCTTCTTTTGTCCCCAAATTATTCCTAATGTTCCATCATATAAACTGTAATCCAAAATGGGCCAAACCACAAGGAATTTCCTCTATAGCACAAGCTTCAATGAGAAATTACATAGTCTGAGAAATCGGTTGTGCATTAACTCTCTTCAAAAGAAATTTAAGAGAGGAAGGAATGTTCCAGGCAATAAAATGTCCTCTTAAAACACCAAAAGTGACTTTGTGGAGTTTTAGGTTTTGTATTTTTCTTACGTGCTTTCATTTGTCATTTTTTTCTGTAAACCATCAAGAAATACAGAACTCTTTTCTAGCTGTATTACCAAAAACATATCAAAGTATGTACATACACAATAGGTCTACTCATTAGCTGAAATAGTATAAGGCGAGCAATAAATGATAAGGAGTAGGAATGTGCTTGCTGCACGACTGCCTTCCTAAGCAGAAAACGAGTTTCTTTTCACTGAGAAATACCTCTGCTCTTCCCAGCTTGTGGATGTGGTCTTTGGTGACCATCGTAACCCCCAAGAGGATCTGAGGTGAGGAAAGAATATCATTTAAGTGGGGTTGTTTTCCTTCAAGGCATGAAATAACTGGTAAGAGTCCGTACCTTTTTACCTTTTCAGCTGGAGTTGAATGTGTATGAATCTGAAGTGTCAAAAATATTTATAATGGATGACTTGGGGCCCGATGATGCAGCCCTCAGGCAGTCCAAACTCCAATTGACTTCAGTGAGAACTTTACCTGTCCAAGGTCCTGCTGCCCTGTGCCTTTAGGGTAAAAGGAAAAACTTAAATGAAGCACCGGTGCAGGGTTTCAAGAGCTATAGACAAAAACATCTTAGATGACTAGAGAGAGAAATCTGCAGATGGTTGCCTGTCTGAAAGCATTAATTGACAAAAGTAGCTGAGGAAAGAAGAATTTTGACCGATTCTTATTTGTGAGCATAAAGTCTGTATATTTGAGCATACATTCTGTATATTTGCTTACCAGAATTCTTAATGTTATTTTGATATCAAAAGCTCTTAATAAGTATTCCTAAAGGGTCTACCGACTTCTTCTTTCTCCGGGATTTTATCAGTTGCAAGGTACAGCAAGAGAAGTGTAGTAAGCAGAAATTAAAGCCCAAAAGATCACTGCATGAAGTCTTAAGGAAGGCTTTCCAGTCACAGAAATTCAAGGTTAACTGAGGTGCAGGCACTTCGGAAATTTGGTGGTCCCACCATGCAATTGTGCATAGAAACAAACTACTAGAGTCCAGAGGTGGGAAGACTTATTTCCACTCTACTCCAGCAATCTCTTCCTTGGCCATACTCCCCTCTCCTCTATTTTGCTCTACTTCCCTTCCATTCCCCAAATATTACTTTTATCTAAGGAAAGCTTTCCACTTCAGTTAAAGGGCTAACACATTATCTGATTTTTAAGTCCAGTTGATAACTGTTTAAGTTATAAGGTCTCAGACTCACTTTCTTCCTGTATTAAATGGTGTTTGAGCTAGATGACTTTATCAGTGAACTTCCAACTATGTTATAATTTCATCTCCTTCCTCTTGCCCATTTTCACATTTCACACATCATCCTAATAGAATTGCTTTAGGAAAGAAGCCCTGGGTAACAGTGTGTTTGGCAAGTTCCTTGCTTTTTTCTTTAACCTCTCCCTTCCTTATTTCAGATACCCTTACCTTAACCCCGGCCTGTCAAGTACAGTGAGATACACTGTGACATTCCATGCTTCAAACATTTTGATAGAGAAGCACTCAAACATTCAACTTCTTACCTACAATAAGAGATATGTATTTACCTCGCAATTCAGCATGTGCACTCACATAACAAAGAACATTTTTGGGGTGCCTGGGTGGCTCAGTCATTTAGGCATCCAACTTTGGCTCAGGTCATGCTCTCATGGTCCTTGAGTTTGAGCCCAGCTTGGGTCTCTGTGCTGACAGGTCAGAGACTGGAGCCTGCTTCGGATTCTGTGTCTCGTCTCTCTCTGCCCCTCCCCTGTTCATTCTCTCTCTCTCTCTCTCTCTCAAAAATAAATATTCAAAAAAGAGCATTTTCCTGAATGAATACTTACCCTTCTTATGGGTAATGAAATCTATTTGGTATTACCTAGAATTTCATACCATTAAAAACAACGGGGGGAGCTCTGTAAATTGAGTTTACAACCCACTCATGAGTTGCAACCTACAGTTACTAAAATAGTAAACTCGGTGTTACATTCGCAACTGTTAACTTAGACAATCCTCTTGAAAATGTTTGTACTTTAGAAAAGAAAAAAGGAGATCTGGTACTTCTTAAGTGATAATCTTAACTGAGTTGGTCATGAGGCAATAGTGGAAGAGAAATTTGACAGCAAATAGAGTTTTTCATTGTTAACCTTCTCCCAAGTACTCGGAGATGTTGACAAATTCTTCACGATCATCAATAGACCCCTCCCTGTGCTATTTCAGAATTTCAGAGATATTTGTCATATTTAGGAAATACATGAATGCAGATGCTGAGTAAAGCTACGCTTTACCGAGTAATAGGTTTCTCTTAGAGACCACCACTGACATGACAATCCTGGTAATTGGGGACACTGATTTTTGTTTCTCAGAAACGGTCTGGTCCTACCTGCTCTGACAGCTTTTGTCCTAAAACCACCATGAATCAAGGCGTGCCAGTCTTTTCCTCCCGAGATTTCTTCATGCCCTGGGAATTCAAGTGTTTGGATAAGTTATGGAGTGTGAATCAAGGAGAAACTTCTGAGGGAATTAAGAAATCTTTTTGTGTTTTACATCGGTTAGAAGGTAGATATCGGAGGATGTTTATCAAGCATCTGCGAGGTACCTGGAGATGTTGCAGGTGCTCCGTGCTAAAGGAAGAAATGATGTGAAATGCGTGTTTGTAGCAGGAAGAAATTTAGGAGGAAAGAATCTCTGAAGATGCTTCTGGGTAGCAGCATTGTGACCAGCCTAATTCTTTTTTTTTTTTTTTTTAATTTTTTTTTCAACGTTTTTTATTTATTTTTGGGACAGAGAGAGACCGAGCATGAACGGGGGAGGGGCAGAGAAAGAGGGAGACACAGAATCGGAAACAGGCTCCAGGCTCCGAGCCATCAGCCCAGAGCCCGACACGGGGCTCGAACTCACGGACCATGAGATCGTGACCTGGCTGAAGTCGGACGCTTAACCGACTGCGCCACCCAGGCGCCCCGTGACCAGCCTAATTCTAATGATGGCATTTCCGTCCACAATGACCAAAGAGGGCCGTTTCGTCTCTTCACACTTGGCTTCTACTCTGAACCTCAGTAAGGCTGCTGACAGAAAAGGAATGAGGCAGCGACAGAAATCAAACCATGATAATCTTATTTTATGCTGAAAATTATAAAGCAGTCTTTAAAGTTATTTTGCTATCAAAGTAATTAATTTAAAATAGCAAGTGGCAATTCTACAGTTACTCAGGACCCATTATTCAGAATGCATTGTCCAACAAAGCCTTTAAAAGACTGTTTTTGGCAGTACAAAATGAGGGAAATAAAGCTTAAGTGAGAACAAGTACTGATAGGAGGTGGAGGTAATGTTTCCTAGTGGGAAAATACATTATCATAAGAAGAAACACTTACCATAAAACATTCCAGAAGGGAGCGATTGGAATTATGTCCCCCTTCCATTGTGTTTACCTAATGTGAAAACAGCCAGTCAAATCAGTTCTGATTTTTAATTGCACATAATAAAACAACCAGACAGCCATTGATGGCATCAGTCACTTTTCAACTTCTTTTGCATTAGGAGCAGGAAACTTAAATCTATCTTTGGGTCCGTTCTTTACACCATTTCCATTGAAAATGTCAAAGGTTGGTTTAGTTTATAGATTTTACATAGGATACATATCCATTTTCTGGTAGAAACTGTTCATTTTCTTGATTACTTGCGACTTTAATTGTATGCAGGGTTGTCCTCCTGGAAAGGCAAATGGATGCAATTGCCCACAGACTCCCAGGATCTATGAGAGGAGGGGAAAAAAGGCAGCTAGCAGCTGGTGGCTAAAATATAATTAGTGTCAATATGTAAAATACAATTAGCATCAGCATGCAACCTGCTCCCTAGGCCTACCTCAGCTGTCTTTGGTCTTCTGTGATACCCTCTACCCTCAAATCATCTACCTGCTGACCACCTGCTGTTCTGTGGTTACCAACAATTGGTTGAAATAGTCACCATGACAAAATTTCCAAATTTAAGCTGTATAAAAATATTAGGCTTATGGAATGGATGACTTAATATGTTCTATCCAGTGCCTCCCTAGACAAGGTCTATTTGAACCTGAACTCGACCATAAAGTCTTCTCTTGTTAAGATTTGGCTTCATTTGGCATAATAAATCCCTGTGATTTAAAAGGACAAGGAACTGTTGCTACCAGAGGGTCAGGTTATCAATATCAGACAGCTGAAACCTGGAAATATTTATATTTGTAAGTGAATAATAGAATAGTACTTGATAAAGTGATCACACTAAAAAGTTAGCTTTTGAGGTATGAAATGAAAAGAATGAAGCCCGTCTGACAGCATTAAGATGAAGAAAAACAACTAATAAAGATTTTCCCTTCAAGAGAAGTTAAAGGCATTTATCAACTCCAAGTGAATTGGCTTTAAACATTTATTTGTGAGCCATTTATTTGAAACTTGGAGTGTGTGTTCTTAGACACATCGGGTTTAACAAGGAGTTAATTTTACAAGGGAGCCAAGAAAAATCCTGAAATCTCTAACGTACTTGGGAAAACAGGGCTTTTTCTGAGGCTCAAGATCTTGCAACTTCTTGCTGTTGTAAAACTCAAATCTAGTTCATATCAATTTGTTTTAATATTTATTTTTATGAGAGAGAGACAGAGACAGAGTAAGAGAGAAAAGAGAGACAGGCAGAGAGAAAGTGAAACACAGAATCCAAAGCCGGATCTAGGCTCTAAACTGTCCACCGACTGCAGCATGACGCTGGGCTTGCATCATGAACTGGGAGATTATGACCTGAGTGAAAGTCGGACACTTAACCGATTGAGCCACCCAGGCGCCGCCATATCAAATTTCTTTTCCCCTCTCTCTTTCCTACTTTTTTTAAAATTTTTGTCTTGGGTAGCCTTTCAAATTCGTTTTTTTCCCATTCATTTACATTGTAATTTCCCAGATTATTTCTTTTCGTTTTTATTGACCCTCAGTTAAATACTACCTCCATACCCATTAGCTTAAAATTTATATTCTTAACTCCTCAAATAATTTATTAAAAAAAATATACTGAAGGATTTATCATTTGGGATTTGAGTGACTGACTTTAGAAGTGGGAAAAGCCTTATGAAATGCAAAGGTGAGCCATTGATTATCTATTCATCATCTCCAACACTGTAGATACTTAAACATTAGCACCCAATAGGTTTTGCGAAGTACATATATAAACAATGTCCAGCATGATGCTCAGCACACAGAGACATTAGGTGTGCCTTTGACAGGTACTTGGATCTCACTGATTGACTTTAGAGTCAGCGCTGATCCTGTGTCCTCTGCCAAGTGTTGTGCGGTGGAGAGGTCGTTCCTAAAAAAGTCTAATTCAGGCTAAACAGAATATTTGTGTGGTTTTGCAGTCATAAGATGGGTCTACATAAGACTTAACTACTTGTAGATGTTTTCTGTGTGTGTTGGGGAGGGGCTGGTGTTAAGACAGCAGCCAATAAGAACTTGGCAAGCCAGGTGTCTTATTGTGGATGAAAGTGAATTTTGTCAAACCTCACCAAACATGTTTAGAATCTTCTGCTGGCCCCTTAAAATATCTACTGATTCGGGCGCCTGGGTGGCTCAGTCGGTTAAGTGTGTCTGACCGGGTTTCGGCTCAAGTCATGATCTCATGGCTTGTGAGTTCAAGCCCCGAGTCAGGCTCTGTGCTGACAGTGCGCAGCCTGGTTGGGATTCTCTTTCTCCCTCTCTCGCTGCCCCTCCCTCTTCTGCTCTGTCTCTCTCTCTCAAAAATAAATAAACTTAAAAAAAATCTAGTTGAATAGAAGGTTTTGTATCAGCCAGCATGGAGAGCTTCTAAGAGAACACAAGCAAATGGTAGACCAGGAATTCCAAGTGAGTCCTACATGCAAACAGGACAGAAAGACAAAGATATTTTGAACTCAGAGCAGACATATTAGCAAAGATGCTGATTCTTGAAACTGAGTTATAAAGTTGCAAATACCTACAGATGGGGGTTTATAGTTAAATAAGCATATATGTCTCTTGATCTGTGTTTCCCTGTCATTTTGAATAAGAGGAGCCCTTCTAAGTCTGACTTCAATAAAATAGAGCAGAGTCACATGATGGAACAATAGTTGTATTTTTTGTAATTTGCTGATTTAGAAATCACAAATGATAGAAGATGGGTGTGCATTTAAAAGTCTCTTATTGGGGCGCCTGGGTGGCTCAGTCGGTTAAGCGTCCGACTTCAGCTCAGGTCACGATCTCACGGTCCCTGAGTTCGAGCCCCGCGGCGGGCTCTGGGCTGATGGCTCAGAGCCTGGAGCCTGCTTCTGATTCTGTGTCTCCCTCTCTCTCTGCCCCTCCCCCGTTCATGCTCTGTCTCTCTCTGTCTCAAAAATAAATAAACGTTAAAAAAAATTTAAAAATAAATAAATAAAAGTCTCTTATTAAACATAATAGCATCTATATATGTATGAAAAGGATGAGCTGTATATTTATATAACTACATGTTATTTATATAGGAGTAATTCTTGACCCACAAATCAAGAATGCCTTGAGAATTTCAGAGTCACACAGAGGTTGAAACCTGGAAAACAAAATTCAGGGGGAGAAAAAACCACTTTAATTGATTATATATAAACACATATAGGACAGCTATTAGAAAAGCCTAAGTAATTACCCATAGTGTTTACCTTTTCTAACCTAATTGTCTGATTCTTTGTGAAAACAAACACAAAATATTGTAGATATTTTAATGTGACATATATAAAATGGAGTAGATCCAATCTCTCATAGTCTGCTCCGGCAGCCTATTTATAGTCGGGTCTGCTTACTCCGGTTATCCCCAGGCTGAGAAGAAAAACCATTTCTGGTCACAAACAAGATTTCGTTAACCAGTGGTATACAAGCTTGACACAAAATTCTAATTTATGTATCCGACTTCTATCCTATACGTGACTTTTTCTGAGATCTACAACATGAAATAGACTCCTGAAAATAGGAGCGGTTTGTTTCTTCAAAGTATGCATTTATTCTACTTAAATCTCTTATTTTCTTCAAATGGGTTTTTAAAAAGATTCTTGGGCCTTTAATGGAAATCATCAAAATAATTAAAGTAAGCACACACAAAGATTAAAGCCAGAGCCAGCAGTGAAACAGGAGAAACATTTCGGCAAAAACAATAGAGAAAAAAGTCAAAGACCTAAGATCTGCTCACAGAGCGCTTCCCAAAGGTTACATACCAGCTCCAGGCAAATAGCAACAGAGAATCACCTTTAAATCCTGTAGAAGATTAGGACCAATAACAAATTAAGCAATAAATACACGAGGAACACTTGCAGCTCTGCATACTTAAATCAAACAATAACAACAAAAACATAGTTTGCATTCATGTTTCTGTTGAATCAAACAGCTTCCTCTCTCAAGAGAGAGAGCAAGCTTGTACGTTCAGCTTTATAGTTAGCTGACCTTTATCTGTTATTCTCTGATATATTTAGCATCTAGATGCATATTTACAGACTTATTTCTTGAAACAATGCGGACATATTTTTAAACTAATATTCCGTGATTCTATTTTTAGAATATTTCTTTTTTTTTTTTTTTTTTTAACATGTCAGCAATTCTTGATTATTGCTTTTTAGAGCTTGCAGAAATCTGACAAGGACGTGGCCTATTATTCTTTTTTGCCTGGGGCTGTCTCACAATCTGTGATAATTTTTAGTTTCTTTATCCTTTCAATGCATTCTATTTAGCTCCTATTGGAAGAGTAATATACAATTGCTGCCTTTAAAAAATTTACATCTTACTGGGATGATAAAACAGGCATAACAAATGATAGACTGAAATATTAATATTAATAAGTGCCAAGAGAGGCATTAAATTAGGTGGGGGTTCCTGTAAAAATGGCAATTAAAAGAGAGAAAACAAAGAAAACTGGCTCATATAAAATTTGGACACAATCAAGTTTTACCACTCTCTATGTCTGGCACTTAAATCCATTTTCTTTTATCTCTAGAATTTAGTGTTTTTATCCATAAAATGAGGAAAACTTGTATTCTATAGAACTGTCTTAAGGATTAACTGAATTTATTTAAAGATCAAGTATTTAGTAGGTAAAATGATTATATCATCATAGGAAATTCCTTAAAGAAAAATCTGGAATAGAAAGATGACACAACATGAAATTTGTTGAATGCTGGTTTATGGATGGTATTCAGTTGGCAAATCAGAACTCTTGAATGTTTTAAGCCGGCTTCATTGCATAAGTAACCACAGAGAAAACACTAAAAGGGCTAGAGATCCAATTTAGACTCCAGCTATGTTTTCTGTCATATAAAAAATGCCCATGCCACCAGGCTTCTTTTTTCCATATTTTATATGCTTAACAAATTATAATTTTGGTAGTAATATTATATACCATATATATGTGTGTGTATATATATGTACATATATATATATGTATGTGCATATATATGTACATATATATATGTACGTATATATATATATACACACACATAATATATTGTGTATATATGTATATAGTATATATTACTATATATATATGTGTATATATAGTATATACATATACATATATATAGTGTGTATATATATAGTGTGTATATATATATGTATGTGTATATATATATATATGTATATATATATATGAATTGACAGGTGAATAAAACACATCTAAATATGCCTTTGGGCATAGGTGGTTTACTTTTGACAACTAGATCAGCACCTACCACAATATGATATTTAATAATAAAATTTGGTGCATGAAAAAAACACACTAATTTAATACCATTTTCAAATATTCTCTAGTTCCAAGTCATTTTTCTGTTACAAAAAATAATAAAAGATGATTTTTACACTGTATCTTGCTTTTTATGTGAAAATTCAATGCATGATTATTTGATTTCTCCTTGACAAGATTTGTGGCCTAAATTCCTTTAATATTCTTTATGTAACTGAACTGTAGGAGGAAACGGCATAGATATTTCTACATACTTCATCTTTGCACATTATGAAAAAAATCACTGTACAGCATATTGCAATAGTAACGACTATATAAAAGTGTTTTGATAGCTGAGGATAGGGAAAGACCAAGTGGAAACGAATGTAATTTAGTGGCTTCTAAGTGGAAGGCATTTTACATACATACATCCACTTATTTTTACTAACATTCCTATATTTTGGTTATTAATAACCATATTTCACAGAACAGAAAACTCGAGCTTAGGACAGCCTAACATAAAAAGTAAAAACAGTGGATATGACATTCTAACCAGATCTGAGGTTTTGATTAGCCACGCTGTTCATAAAATTGTACCCAATGTTAGTATCATTTGGGTGGCTCGGCCAATGTACAGAATTATTTATCTGAGATACTTTAGGAGATGGTCTCACAAATGTGACAGTCATAACTGAAGCAAACATTTGACCAGCAGAGCCGGGTGAAAGCCTCAAATATACTAATACTGATACGTAACTCAAGTAATGGAATTGGAGCCAAAATGATCCTACAACATATTGTGACAATCTTTCAAAATGAGCATTTCTGGGGTTTACCTATGACTTTTCTTTGTTAATCACAAGTAGACACCTGTATATTTGTTGAGATACACAAACTAGATTTCCTAAGAAACTAAGTCCATCAATGATAATTATTTCAGAAGGGTTTCACCCATACTGTGAATATAAAGCATCATTCTATAAAATATCCTATGATGCTAGGGGAAAAAAAAAAGATACTGTTTTTCACTTTATCTTATGGAATGTTTGAGAGTCATTTGTTTTATGGATGAATTGGAACAATATCATGCTGCAGTTTCTTAAAAACAAACTTAATATGTACTTTGGGAAATAAAAACCAACAAAATATTTTTCTGCTGACATTTAATTCCACCAAAGTTAAACCAGAGAAGAATAGAGTTGTCAAATGACATTGCAATGCAAGGAAAACTGTAACACTGTGGATTTTTTTTTCCAAGATAGCATTCCTGATGACACCATATTTCAGAGACCACATCCAAGTGCCTAACACAGAAACAGGTACATGTTATGTGTTCAGAAATGGTCAAACTTCTTCACATTTGGGCTATACATCAGTAGCAGAAAGGGTCTATTTGGGGAGATGTTTTAAACCTATTACCTTAAGTCACATGAATACATGGTGGTCAGGTACTGAAGTTGAGTCAGAATCTTGTATCTTGTGTAAACAGAAAGAAAGGACTACAACAATGAAAATGAGACCGGTGTCTATGTACATGAAGAAGGAAACATGAGCAGAAATATTGAAAAAAATGTTACCTATAGAAACCAACACATATAGAGTAAACCTTTTTGTAGTAATCTGTATTAATGACTGGTCACAGAATCGCCAGGGCAACTCTGTGATCTCTAAGCTCCAGGTCAGAGGCTGAAAATTCTAGAACATTAAAGGTTGCAAAAGAGATTGAAAAAAAATTTAAGTTTATTTGCTTGAGAGAGAGAACATATACTCGTGCATGAGTGAGAAAGGGGCCGAGAGAGAGAGAGGGAGAGAGAGGGAGAGAGAGGGAGAGAGAGGGAGAGAGAGGGAGAGAGAGGGAGAGAGAGGGAGAGAGAGGGAGAGAGAGGGAGAGAGAGGGAGAGAGAGGGAGAGAGAGGGAGAGAGAGGGAGAGAGAGGGAGAGAGAGGGAGAGAGAGAGAATCCTAAGCAGGCTCTGTGCTGTCAGCTCAGAGCCTGAAGCAAGGCTCCCTCTCACCACGTGAGACCATGACCTGAGCTGAAACCAAGAGTCAGATGTTTAACCATCTGAGCCACCCATTAATAATAAATTATTAATGTTATTCCTAAAGCTAATTAAACATAGAAATATCAATACTGCATTTGAATTACCAGAAACAAGCACTAAGACACTCTATAGTATTGAAAAATAAATTTTATCTCCTACCAGATATTCTACAATAGTTTATAACTACAACAGTAACAGCAATAAACAAATAGATATGGGCATGAACATATAGCTATATACGGCGATTTTATCCTTATTACAACATTACATTCAAAATAAGTGGAGTCAGACCAACCTTGGAATTCTTTGATTGCTTCCCAAGAAGGAATAGAACAAACTTGCATAAAATCAACGATTATACCCAGTCATTTCTCATTCATATCCAAACTCAAGAGTAAGAGCTTCTTAGATTTGTGATCTCAGAGTTAATTAGCTCAGAATTTTATTTGCAAGCTTTAGATACCCGAGCAGTGCCCTTTTAAAGAAGAAATAAACAACCCATTTGGTTTTACTGATTATTATGAGTTTTTTTTGGGTACTTAGATAAGTACATAAAATCACCAGCTACTAATGAGAAGTGAATGTCTGCTTATCGGCTTAACTAATGGACATAATTATTAATATAAAAAAGGCCACACAAATTTTCATTATAAAGAAGAAAATCAGATAATTTAAAAAGGTTTCAGACTCGTAGATCACATTAATGAAGAAAGTGTTAAGGATGGAGGGAGGTAGATGGAAAAAAACACAAAATTCCTGATATTACAAGACAAGACCTCAAAAATGGTTTTTATCACATAAAAAACATTGGTAAGTGTAGAACTTTGCACGTGGAACATGGTAGATTGTAGATTGCAAACATGGCCACAATACTCTGAAGTATTCCCCAGTGATAGGTGGAGATTGCGTTGCCTGACTGATGTAATGTGGCAGGAGTGATGCCCTGGGAGCTCTGAGCTCAGGCCTCAAAACCCTGCAGCTTAGGCTTTCGCTTGGAATCCTGTTTCCACAGGAGAAAGGCCAGGCTACCCTGTGTCTATTATAGGTCAGGAAAATGTGCTGAGATGAAAAGTGTTTTCTGGAGTTTCCACCCTTTTCCACCAAAAAACTACTCAGATATTAAAAGGCATAGGGGCAGCAAAGCCTTCTTCACAACTGGCTGAAGAAGGATGAAAAGAGTCAACTCAGTACATGACCTGAAGACCTACATTTATTAACAACTAGCATTAGCACTAGCAAAGTTCTTATCAGCCAATGGAATTCATGTCCTCTACTTCAGGAACAGCAAGGTACTTGTATCTAACTAGTTTGACGAGTTATTCAACCACTAGGCATCTTAAATCCATAGGAAGTAACGGACAAAATATATATCCAAAATAGTAGAACTCTAAGCAAAAGTCTCAGAAAAAAAATTTAAGCAGTATAATTTTAAAATGCATAAAATGTGATAATTAAGATATTTGAAAGGTGCCATTCTCTTGATGATACAGTTTTAGGTATTCCAAGACTAATTATCATAAATGTGTCAAAATGATAGACTAAGATTATAGGTAACGCCATCAAATACCATTGGCATGCATTACTGGATTCCTGCATTGCAGAAGATAAAATATATGAGTCTGTACTTTTATAACAAGTCTTATTACAAAATGGTACAAGTTTTAAAAGTAGAAAACAAAGGAAAAGAAAATGCTACATCTTTCTTTTCATGACACCATCCAGGGGTAATAATCGATAAAATATCATCTATTATTTTAATAGTTCAAATACATATTTTTTTGCCACATGGAACATAACTTCTATTCTTCAATTTTTTAAGTTTTTGTTTTATTTAACAAAATGTTGTTTTATTTATCCCAGAATATGCTCAGTACTTAAAGTCTAAATCTAGTGTGCATATTTTCCATGCAAAAAACACTCTCATATAGTTGATGGTAGTATTTCCCTTTAAAAGGGGAAATTTGGCAAAATAGTCAAATTTTAAATGTATATAATATTTGATCCAGAAATTCTGGGAATCTATCTTAAGGAAACTATGGCAAATATATGCAAAATTGAGCTACGAGGACCCATTATTTAACAATAAGTTTTTTGAAGTATGTATGTCTAACCAGAAGACATTGGTAGGTAGTCTTAAGTCCAATCAAATCTTATGAAATCATCAAAATAATGTAAGAAATGATATTCCATGTTGTGATATATTAGATGAAAAAGTTTAAAATAAACAGGTTTTCTGACATTATGGCCTCATTTTTGAAGGACATTTATTCATTTAAAATACTCTTACTATGTACCAAGTATTGTTCTGAGCACTTTATAAATATCAACCCACTCATTCTTAAGTCTTCCTAACATTCATGTTAAGTAGGTGCTTTTTTTTCCCCCCATTGTACTGATAGATATACTGAAGAATGGACAGGCTAAATAATTTTCCTGCGGCCATACAACTACTAAAGAGAAAACATTCAAACCCAGCAACTTTACTCCAGAGTTGCTACCTTTAATACATTAGTGAGCCATGCCACTGCATATCCATCTGAGTGTGCGGGTATGCACCTGTGCATATCCACACACGTAGATTCTTTGTGTAAACACACACTTAATATACCTATATACAAACATGTAACCGTTTTTAACTATGTTTCTAACTTTTGGGGGCATATTACTGTAATCCAAGTCAGGCTTTATGACTAACCTCCATGGTCCTGAATACTGTTAGAATCTGCTGAATAAAATTTAAAAGTCTCCAACAGTGATTACTTAAGACAATAACATGTAATGCAATCAGGCTCTGCTGTCCTTCCCCACGCTCTATATGATCTTGTACAATCTTGACAGAATATAAGGAATCATCCACCATATTTCTCTGCAGCTGTAGGCAAAAGTGTGAAAGAGAAGAGGGAGGAATAAGATTTGCGTGCATCAGATGCTCTTTGCACCTTCTCTGGTATTCTTGCGTGTAGTCTCATGTAGCATTCTTTATAAATCTCTTTGTGGTAGGTATTATTATCCATAATTTACAGTATAAGAAACTGAAGTTCAAACAGATTCATTCCTCTGGGTGACCCAACTAGTAAAGAACTAGACAAGCTTTTCCTGTCTCCAGATTTCATGTTGAGTTTTAACTTTGGTGTGTTTTTCGGTTCAAAACTTACACTTCCCTCCATTCTGATTGAAAGTTGAGATGAGATCCAGAATTTTCCAAAGTGCCTCACTGAAAATAAATTGTTTTCCACTAGAAAATGTTGCCTTTTCAACTCTAAAGAAAAGAGTGCCTGATATTTTAAACACCACATGTGTGTTCACCCTCCTTTCAGCATTATAACAGCTATAAATTTATTCTGTGGGAAAATGCTATATTTAATAGGAATGTCTAAGATGCCTTGTGTGATTGTTCCAATATGTTTAATTGAAGCAACGAAAGCATTACTGTGAACGACTCTTATTAACACAACCAATTTTAGAACAAAAATGATGCTGTCCCTCTTTTCTATTCTCAATCAAAAGGCAGATCCCTAAAAGCAGCACCGGGAGCTAACCAAGAAAAAAAATGAATTGCTTTAACTTGTCCCTTGGGCTATGCATACGTGTTCTGGTGATGAATACCTCAAAAGTGTCAAAAATCACGTTTCCCCAATTTTTAGAAGCCAATAGAGTATGCCTGTTTATCAATGATTTTCTTACCAGCTTGTTTGACCAAAAACAATTGTCCAGAAGCCGAATATAAAATCAATGCACAACCTTTGAGGTCAATTTGAAATAGTTTACACTGTCAATGACTATCTCTCATCTATTTTTATTCTGATTACTTAGATTTAATTTAGTTGATAACGTATGATGATTTTAGAAGCTGTATTTGATTTTGTTATGTTGTATGTAAGAGCAACTGGAGAGGTTGTCAGGCCTCAGCAGGTGGGGTTCGATGTTGTTTATCCTGTACCATGTAGAGCCAGGATTATATCTGAAACATGACTGACAAGTGCATCAGGAATAATATTAGTCAGTTAAGGCATGCTACCTCTCTACGTTAAAAGGAGCACACCTGTTCTTTCTATTCATGAAGTAGTTCATGGAGCTATCAGTAATGAAAAACGTATTTTGCACTCTATGTATGAGATAAATTCAATTATCTTTGCAGTTGTGTTCCAAAGGCCTAAGTGTCACAATGCTCTAAAAATGTACTTATACATTCATCCTAACATCTTAATCTACATACAATGAGATATTTACTGATAAAATGCTCAAATGTGGGGCTCTGTTGCATTGCATTTGGAGTGAAATAAGAGGAAATGGGGGTTTTTCCACTTGTAATTAAAAAATATGGAATTGTGTATGGACATGAATTAGGGAAGTAAAGATTCTTAATTAAAGAACTTTATTTGTGAAAATGATCTAAAAAAAATGGTGAGTAACTAAACATAACTTCACGTTGTTTAAACTCTAGGAAGCTGAGCTAAGTATTCCCAAATCTTTCCACCTCTGCACATTTGATAGATTTACACTTTCTAGCCCTTCTGTAGTTGAGTAAGGCAGTGTAACTAGTTTTGGCCAGTGAATTTCCAGTTTTACTTTTAGACTGGAGTAGTCAATTGCTTGTATGAGACATCCAAAGCTGTTTATTCATTCTGGCACAGAGACTGGGAACATAGGAGATGGTTTCTGTTCCATTACTCTGGATACCAGTAGGACTATATAGAGTAGGGTACTCTTACCCAGGAAAGACAAGTAGCCTAAGCAAGAAAAGAGTATTTATGTTTTTAAAACACTGATATTTAGGGATTGTTTATTATTATAATATCGACTAGACTATTTTTATCTACATACAAATTGGTACATAAAATGAAGTGATACTATACAAAAACCTAAAATGTGAGTCATTGTTTAGAAACCAGGCTGTAGGTTCTGTAGAGACTGATTTGAATGGCTAAATAATGAAAATTCACATTATTGTATTATGTAGTGGCAAAACATTTGGTAAAACTGAGGCCTGTAATACTTGCAAGGCAAGTAATTCATCTAATGATAAATATAACTATACACTGTACATATATATATATATATGTATATATACATACTCACAAATATAATAACACAGTATAATAAAAGAGATGGGAAAACAGAAGGTTAGAAGCATGGTGGCATTGAAGAAGCGCTGTAAGAATGATGAGAGGTCTTCAAAAGCATCACCTCCTTTATAAGCAGGAAAGAAAGACTATAGGCTTCAGAAATTCGTAATTCTGTAGTTTTTAAAAGCAGTTACTTCTCATAGCAACCCAATAAAAATGCAATGAAAATGGCCATTGAGTAACAAAAACCTACTAGAACTCAGTGTATAGCAAAGATCAAATAGAATATGGCTGGCACACCCACTATTAAACCTATGAATGAATTAATGTAGCACCCAGTAAATCTTTTCAGTTGGAAAACTAGCTCCAGGAAAAGAGATTGATTTACTGGAAGCATGCTGAGAAAGTTGCTCAGTACTTTCAGGAGAACACATTCTCCAGTGCCAGTTTAGATGGAGCCAGGGAAGTTAATAAAAAAGAAGGGGTCTTTCAGAGGGTAGAACTGAAGGCCAAAAGAACAATAGATGGGATGTCCAGAGAAAATAAAAAGAGAACAAAAAAAGAACATGCTGGATGATGCACCTTCATTCAGCTGTGCAGCTGGATTTCAGAATTGTTATGGAACACTCAGTGACTCTTGTGTGTTTCTCATTCTTTTCCTTTTACACAGAAAAAAAAAAAAAAAGTATTGTGGTTATCCTCACCCTATTTCACCATTATATATTGGATTTTTAGTTCATATATTTCCAAATAAAGATGAACCACTTTTAAATCTGATACAGAGGCCATGATATATTACCGAGATTCTGAGTTTTGACCTTGATCTTGTGACTGAACAGGGGCACTTTTGACATCGCCTTTGGGGAATAGATGAGTGTACTTATCATGTGCTAATGAGGTTAATGGAAAATTTACTAAAATTAAGAGTGGACCTTGTCAGTAACTATTGCTATTATATATATATAATAGTTGATATATATACATATATATGTGTGTATATATATATATATATATATATATAGTTGATATATATATATCAACTTTTTCCATTTAAGTTTGTTTTCTCAAACATGTTATCACTGAGATTTCTGGATCCCTGTGCAGTGATAGGTGCATGTAACTGATTCTGTTCCATGACATAATGTCTTTCCCTTATCCCTCATTCAGGTAGCATAGTAATTTTGGCTGTGTCCTACCTTTGTCTCCTTACTGTAATGCAATTTATTCTTCCTACAGTTGAATCAAAGATGGGACATGAGTATCAATTTTGGGGGGGAGAGAGAGGGCAGATATTTTCCTATTCTTTCCAGGAAATTTAAGCTATGTTTCTTTACTCATTGGCTATATTTCTGCTTCATATGAGTTACATAATATTATCATAAGGTTTTTGCTTGCCTGACAGCAGTTAGCACTACTTTCTGGAGATTATGATGACTATATCATACCTATATATCAGCAGCTCAACATGTCAAGATTTTACGGATTACTCCATCTTGATTTTATAACTCAACCTATATTTGAAGGGCAATCCAAAACATAAAGATGAGGAAACTACAGGTTAAAAGTGCAGCTGAAGAGATTATAGGATGAAATGATTCTGCTTGGAGATGTCTGTCTTTAGCAGTCAGCATTTTAAGAAATAGGAGCAAGAAAGGATAAATGGCTAGGAAGGAGGGGATCAGAGAGGAGTAGACTTTAGAATGTCTGATTGAGATATGGACTCAGTCAAAGGAATTATGTAAAGGCCCTGAAACATTGGTCGGGATTTGTTTACACCCTATAAATACCAACAAAGACACTCTTATGTCTTAAGAGTAGGACTTGTGTTCTGGAAAAGTACACAAAAATAGATTCACTGAGTGTTTTAAATTAAGCCAGACTTAATACAGTAAGTCTTCCTTATATAGTCTTGTGCTTCTCAGAACTCCACTTACTGGAATCACAGTGAGTCGTCCACCTGTGTTATCTGTGACACTAGCGTATGGTGGTTCAATGTAAGATGGCTAATGAAAAAGAGAAGGAACTATCCAGAGGTTGTATTCTTAGCATCATTGTTTCTGGAGGGAGAACTTCCCCCATGCCATTTTCTGGCTGATAGCAAGAAAAAGATGATTGCAGCAATAGAAATTAGGGTTATTATTTATTTGGGGTGATCCACTTAATGTACATCCTGTTTTATCATAATTGTTTTAGATAACTAGACACTTAATAGATAACTAATAAGGAGGGAAGAAAGGAGGAAAGAAAGGAGGGAAGAAAAAGAGAAACAGAGAGAGAGACAGACAGACAGACTGAGAGATATTTACATAGCAGAAATTGCATTTGGCCCCTGAGAAAAAGAGAGGAGGCAAAAATCTAACGTAGGAGTTAAGAATCTAGCATGAGAGACAAGACTGACTGCATGCAATACCAATTCCTGAACTTAAAAGATAGTGTGTGTGTGTGTGTGTGTGTGTGTGTGGCAATTGATGAGACTTAGTTTAACATTTTAATAACTCAGCAGTAATTTAAATCAAAAGAGTTAACAAACTCAATTGGTTCCAGTTATAAGCAAAAGAATTTGTAACTTATAAGTTTTATACTAAATCTTTGAGTCTGTTAACTAAGTTGCAATTTATATTAATATTGCATACTTTAAGCAATTTTATACTTTGCCTGACTGCTCTGGAATTATATTACCACCTCTTTGTATGGGAAGAAGACTGCCAGAAGAGGTACTGAGACCCATGTTTCCTGACGTTCAGTCCACTGCTCCATCCAAAAGGTCTGCGATGATGAGAAACTAAACAGCATTTTTAAGCGAACCTATAATGTATTTTATACACCCTTGAACAAAAACATTCATCAGTACTAGGGAGAAACAGACTTGTTTTGTAGTTCAATTAAGCACTGGGCCAAACACTGATAGACTCCTTCTGGTTTATACGTTTTTAAGTTATTTAGGAAAATAAGTGAGTGCCCATACTTTAAGAGAATCATTTTGCTTTAATATGCTATAAGAGAATATTCTGTGTACAGTAAGAGGGAATTCACAGGCAGGCTCATTCATCTTTTCTTTCTTGTTTCTTCCTTCCTCTATCCCCCTCGCCTGCTTCTCATTAAGCAGCTTGTGTACATGAGCAAAGCCATTCTGGTGGCTGATAATGAAGAAAACAGAGATGCGTAACATGGTTTATATGATTTGTCAACCATAACGTTAAAACATGTTTCTGCTTTTAAATAAAAATGAACAATTTGCACATGATGAAGTTTTCTTCACTTTTATATAAAAATGCTGTAAAGCCATTCTTTAGGTAAGCTTTGTAATATCTCTTCCTATCTTATATTTACAATATCTTCTTTTTTTTTTTTTTTCTTTTACTCTTTACCCACAAGAACCTTTCTACAAACATTCATAGCAGCTGCTGGCACCATTTCTCCCACGGGAATGTTCATATTTTACTTATACCTCATAAGTGGTTTTGAGAAAACAATTCAGTCAATAGGACTTCCCATTATACTAGGAATTGAGAAAGAATAACTTAGGAAGGTACATATTCCTTGATATCCAAAAAATCTATTTCATTAATATGAAATGCTTGGGCGCAAATTAGCCTACTCTTGCAATTTGGTCCTCCGCCCATTAATGCAAGCTCTAGAGAGAAATGATTTGCCATATTAAAATTATGAAAAAAAGCCATTGAAATTTAAATTGCAAAGCAAAACAAAACAAAAAAAGTATTAGGTGGTTTCCCCCTTTAATTTTGCTGATGGAACAATTCTCGTACATTATCCCCATGGTGGTTTCTAGTGCTATTAGGAAATCTAATTAGCTATTTAGGGCTATATTTGCAAAGAAATGGTTTACTTAATAAAGAAAAGTAAACAATTGACAATGTGAGTTTTCAATCTGTGGCAAGAAACCTGTGGATTTTATATTTAAAAAGAAAATTTAGCTTTTACTGTTAATATTAAAAATTAGAGTATGGCACAAAAAAGAAAATGTAATAATAAAAATAGCTTTTTTATTTTGCAAAGAATAAGTTTATTTTACTTTATATAAATATTCAGCACCTTAAATATAGACACAAAGTACAGTATGGGAAAACTACTTATCCAATATATCACAGTTAATCACTGTGTCCTATTTCATATTCATAGAGATTTCTAATATTTTTATTGGACTTCTAGTATTAAAGATTTAGAATCTTTATTATTATCAGCCATTTAAATATACCCTGTATGCATAAACCATGATCGATTCAGGGTGAAAAATATCATTCAGGTATAGGCTTTATACATAGAGTCATTTCCTTGTTTAAATCAGAAAAATACATAATTTAATCTTAAAGTGAATTTATATATTTTGTGCCATAGTTATAGTGCCATTTTGTGTATTATCACACATATATCAGTACGTAAAATCACCATTCCCATATCTCCAAAACTTTGGAAGAACAGGTAATGAGAGTGTCCAAGATAAAGGACAATAAGGGAAGTGTGATGGCCGTTCAACACATTCAGGGTGAATATTATCAAATATGTCAGTAGGTTTGTTGTTGAGACATCTGCATAGCACTTACCCATCCTATCTTATGACAGTAGAAAGTCACCTCTAAGATAACATTGTGTGTGTGCGTGTGTATACGTATTTATGTATGTATAACCATACTTATATATGTACTTATAAGTATATGTATGCATGTATATATGTATTTATAACAATATTTTGATTATAAATTAGATACAGTGTGAGTACAAATGAGAAGTGGGGTTACTTGAGCACCTATAAGTAAAGCTATGTCATTGAATATATGTAGCATATATTAAACATACATGCAATAGTTTACTTGTTTTCACCTCTATATTGTATTCAATTGCAAGAATATAGTACATTTTATGTACTCATTCTATGGATGAAAGAAAATCCTTTGAAATTTGTTGAGACTTACTTTATCATTCAGAATATTTGTAACTTTCCCAAGTGTTCCACGTATATTGGAAAGGAATAAATATTATGTTGCTGTCGAGTGGAATGTTCTATACATCAAATAGGTGGGTTGGTTTTATCTGCCTTACTGATTATTTTATGTTTATTTTATCAGTTACTGAGACAGGCCTGACAAAATCCACCATTATGATTGTGGATTTATCTATAGCTCTTTATTAATTTTCTATATGAATTGGATTCACATTATTCTATGAATAACTTTGTATCTTTTATAATTGTTGCATCTTTATGGACTGATATATTGTGGTTATTATAATCTCTAGCAATGATTATTACTTAAAGTGTATATTATCAGATTTAGGATTTGTACAGTAGATATTGTTTTTTGGTAATTATTTGTATGGAAAGTTATTTTACATCTTTTGCTTTCAATCTTCCTGTGGCCTTATATTCCAAGTGTGCTTCTTATATACAACATATAGATTTTTGGTGTGTTTGTTTTCACTTTATGACAAACTTTTCTTTGGATATTTAGTTCATTTATATTTAATGGAATTACCAATATATATGAATTCATATATATCATCTGAGTATTTGTTTCCTATTTTTTCTTTCACTTTCATGTTTCATTTTTTTCTCTTGGTTTCTTTTGGATTAATCAATGTTTTGTTATCCATTTGTTTCCTCTATTTGTTGTTAATTATACATGTTTTTATTATATTTTAGTAGTTTCCTTAGATGTTACAACATGAAGCTTTGATGTATTAGAATATAATGTAAGTAATTTGTCTTGTAAATTACTACCTGCCACTGCCTAGGCAGTGCTAGGACCTTTGAGAACGTGTAAACACTATAGACCACATCTTATCTTTGTATTATTGTTATGCATTTTTCTTTCACACAAGATATCATGATATTATTTTGGGAAATCAGTATTCATACATATTTATTCACACATTTCCTGATTTTGTTGCTCTTGATGTCTTCTTCCATTTGCTGTATCCCTTTTGGATCATGTCTCTTCTCCCTGCTGAGCTCTCTTTAATATTTATTTTAATTTGGGTTTGCTGGTAGTAAATTATATCAGTTTTTAGTGATTTGAAAATGTTTCATTTTACTGTAACTGTTAAAACATGTTTTAACTGAGTTTTGAATTCTGTTTTGACTTTATTTCTTTAATATTTTAAAGATGGCATTCTGTTCTTTTCTAGCTTCCATTATTTCTATTGAAAAGTCGCTTGAAGTATCTTATTGTTCCTTTGGAATAATTTTTCCTTTATTACTTTTAAGATTTCTCTCTTTGTTTTTTGTTTGTTTTTGTTTTTGTTGTTCAGTGTAGCTAGTTGTGTTTTCATGTTAGGTCTCATTTGGGCTTTTTAAATCTGGGCTTGATTTATTACAGTAGTTTTAGAACATTTTCAACTAACATCTTCAAGTTTCAATTCTGTTCCATTCTTTCTCCCCTTACCTAGAGTGTCTATAATTACACACATTAGGCTTTTCACTATTTTCTCTCTCTCTTTAATTTTTTTCTTTCTGTGCATTTATCAGGATATTTTTATCCAATATAAGAATCTTCTCTCTGCTGTGTTCAATTTGATTTTAAACCACATAGTTCTAATTTCCAATATGCATTTTTTATTCCTAGGTTTTCTATATGACATTTTTATAAATGTGAGTTTTTACCCTCTTTTTGTTATCAGTTTTTTTCTGATTATGTAAATTACAGTTACTTTAGCTTCCCTATCTTAAGACTCTAATAGCTGGATCATCTATGGGTCTCTTTCAATTTTCTGCCTTTTTTCCTTCATCCCATTGCTTGCTGTACCTGGGAGTTTTTTATTGAGCATCCTACATATAGGAAGAAAACTGTTGAGATTGTGGAGCATGTTATCTCCTTAAAGAAATGATGTACCTAATCTAACCTCTGGCAACTCCTAGGGGCAGTTTACCTCAATCCAGTTTGGGATTTACACAACTAAATGCAGGATTACAGTCTATATAAATTTGGGTTGCCATCAAATTAGACCATTTCCTATAATGTAGCTGTCTAAGGTTCCCAGCTGAAGGGGGTGGATCTGTTTTACTTCTTTTGCAGGTCTGGAATTCTAATCTCTGTATTCTCAACATCGTAAGAGTACAGAAAACTCTGCTTTGCTTTTACACTACTCCTATCATGTAGAACTGAAAAAGCAGCAAATTATTTTCAAAGCAGCAAATTCTTCAAGGGGATTCCACATGAGATGTTGGCTCTTTTCTCTTGACTCTCTGGACAGTCCTGAATTCCATTTTTTTTTTTATCTTGCTACTCTATAGATGTCCAAAAAGTCTGTTGGATGGCTTCTATGTCTAATAACTCTTGTCTTTTTCCTGGTTTCTCAATCCCTTGCCCAGAAGTAATAACTTCTAAACACTGAAAAAGAAAACACAACTTAAAAGCTTATCTCAGTGAGTTTGCTTCTTTGGGGATCGATCTTGCTGTGGTCCCTTAAGTCCTAGCTGTCTCAATAGCTCTCTAAGGCTAACAACTTCAACTTTTTAAAAATATTTTATATGTTACCTAGATTGTTTAGGGGAGGGTTTTGTGTTTTATCTTGCTTTTATTGATAGGAAGTTTGTTTTCATGGAAACTTTTTTGTTATAATGGAATAAACACTCTTAAATTCTTAAACATTTTTATAAAGTAGGTACTATATCCATGCTTTAAACATTTAAAGATTTATGTGATTTTTCTGACTCCAACCATCTTTTGGAACTCTCTTTCTATAGCTAGAAATCATCCTTTAAAAATAAAGTTTAGTACTGTCCACAGAGACTGCCAATAAATGGTCGAACTTAATAAGGAATGCTAATACATCAATAATATCCAACATCTCCTCAAAATAAGCATCCAAGTTAAATTGGTGTTTTATTGTTATTCAGTCATAACTTCAGGATACATTCCTACCCTTTGTCATGTACACCTGCCTCTCACTGTTTAAGATCATTTTTATTCCAAAAAGTCTTATAGTGTGATTGACTTCATCTTTGTTAAGATCACCCCATTATTTACATTGATAAAACATTATTACTGGAGAGTTCTGCTCTACCTTCTTTCAGGTGAGTTCTACATAAAGCTCATGTTACATACTGTATAAATTAGAATACACAAAAAATGCAAATTAGAGTTCTAAAAATATCTTAATTATTTATTAAAATAAGTGGTAAACCACCTTGCTATTTGCCTTTGACAGTTTAAGTCTATTTCATTAAAAAAAAAAGACTTTTAAAAGTTTTTGCTTCTATATTCCAGTGGGATTGAACTGTACTGGGAGAGGAATATTTATGACAACCATCTTATACATAATAGTCCCCCACCTTAACTATTTAGTTGGTGGCAAAAATCATGAAAATCACCTTGTAAGACATTTTATAGTATCCTTACTTTATAAATTAAATTGAATATAATTTTAAGAATTTCCAGCCTTGCAAAAAGGAATATAAGGAAATAATCATTCTATTACAGTAATGAGATACTGTCAATATTTTATTTTTATAGATTCTTACTAAGTAAAATCAGCTTTACTTGAAAGAGTTTGTGATTAATGTCTCATTCCTTAGTTAATTTAGTTCAATTCTCTATTAATATTTAGTTATCTCCTCAATGCTCTTTATTTTAAATATGCCAAAACATTTTTACAAATGTTGACCCAAACTTCTTTCTTTTCCTATAGTGAGTTCCTCAGGTATAGAAAGGGGATTGGTATTTTTCCTCCATTCTTTAAATGGCCACTTGAAGGGGATAGATTCTGATGCCTGGAACTGTGGTTGGCTTTTATTGTGGAAGAGGTTTATGAAAAGCTTTGATTAGGTCCACATGAAATAAATAGCAATGTCTGTACTTAGGATCAGGGATTATAAAAAAGCAGTATTTATTGATCTGTTAGCATAGCTGATGTTAATAATGGCTACTAATTATCAAATAGCACTATTTCAATATCCTCCAGTATAAATTCAGTTGATAATTTAGAAGAAAAAGTGGGCAAGTAAAATTGTATCCTGTTTTTTATAATGTGAAAATTGAGCTTCTGTGAAATTTTGTTTATTTAATTTCACATAGCAAATATGGGACTAGAAATAAAATATACTGAGTACCAAGTTTATTTCTTTCCACTATTTTATATAAATCAAATCTTCAACACAATGTCCCCATAGCCACAACAAGGTTTAAAAAAACCTCTAATTTGGGGCACCTGGGAGGCTTTGTCTGTTGGGCATCAGACTCGTGATTTCAACTCAGGTAATGGTCTCATGATTCATGAGATCGAGCCCCAAGTCTAGCTGAGACCTGATAGCACAGAGCCTGCTTCTGATTCTCTCTGTCTCCCTCTCTGTCTCTGCCCCTCCCCTGCTCATATGCACACAGGCACTCTATCTCTCTCAAAATAAATAAACTTAAAAAAAAAACCTCTAACTCAAAAACTAAAAGGTACAAATAGAAAAAAAGAAAAACACCACTTTGCTCTCTGATTCCCGTCAGAGTATAAACTGATTCTCCAGTCTAAGTATGTTCTTGTAAAATTCAGATACCTGAGAAGCAATACAAATTAGGGGAGTAGGTCACACATAAGGAGTATGGAGTGGTTAGGACTATGGAGATTAGAGAGCTCATGTCCATGAAAATTGGATTTTTAAAAATGGTAACCAGAGTGTGGATAACATACAACTGCAGATAGCTGATAAAATGTAGTCTAGGAAGACAGGCAGGAGATGGCTAAGAGAGGAATGTGGTTGTCTTATGATTAAAGGCTACAGGTTAGTAAATTTTGTAAGATAGCTGACAATGATTAACTCTGAAAAAAAATTTTAAATTAAATGTCAAGAGAAACTATAAAAATTAATCTCCTAGGTGAGAATGATGCTGACTGCTATCTTTCTCAAAGAGTTTGGAAATGATTGGATGAGAGCATATATTTAAAGGTGAACTGAAATAATCAATACTGTTAAAGGCAAGGAGTAGTAAAGTTTTGAAGGGCAGATATGGTAGTTATTATTTTGAGGGAGGAGGCAAAGAAACAGGATTAAGTTCAGAAGAATTTACAAACAGTTTTGTAAAGGTCTTTCTGAGGTTGTCTTCTGGTTCAATCCTCAGTTAATATTTTATGTTTCTATAAAATATTTCTAGCAACTTATAATAGGACAGAAAATATATTATCTACTGATGTATGGCATTTCATTTTGGAAAGATCTAATACTCAGAAATGTCCTTTACGTGACAAGAAGAAAATTTATCCCTACATTCCTATCCATTAGTTTTGGTTTGATTTTTCTCTTAAAATTTACATAGACTAAATCCAATCCCATATCACATGAAATCATTGACTTTATATAAAGGGAATTGGTTAGATTATCAAGAATCTTCATGTTTCTGACTTGGAAAGTCCTGAGTTCATAAAACATGTTTATGAATCTTCTCCATTCCTGCTCCTTCTTTACATTTTTTACATGTTCCACCAGCAAGGTTGAGATTTTTGAAATGGGAAGTACAATTTAGCAATGGGAAGGTGGAGAATTATATCCAGAAAATGAGTCCAATTAAATCTCTTGAAATTAATCATGAAATTTACCTAGGATATTGATAATAAGTAGGTAAGATATTTAAGACTATAGATTGACAACATAACTATTTAATCAACAAATATTTATTGAAGACATATTATGCCAAATCAATGTTTTAGGCCCCAAGGATATAGTGGTTTTGTTTAGCAGTTTAAAAAAATATAAAAGGAAGTGGAGGAAAAATGAAAAGAAGTAAATGTAAAGAGGAGAAAATGTCAAGGAACTCAAATTCTAGGAATATTCATGATCTAATCTAAGAAATATGAACATATATAAATCACACAAAGGCAAAACTCTAAATATTTGTCAGTTTTGGCAATATGAAAGGAGCCAAAATCTACCCTACTAATGTTCGTAAAAATGTACCACTTTTTAATTAACCTGAATGAGGTATGTGGTCCTTGGTTGTATATAATAATAATAAAAAAAATACCGAATGCAAACACTGATTTAAAAAATAAGGTTGTTGCTGATGTCTTAAGAAATCCTTTGGGTTGATTTCACAACCAAGCTCATCAATGGTGAAGAAAGCAGACATTTAAGTAGAAAAGAAAATGTCATGACCATGGTGAGGTTTGTGACTGCTGCAGAATTTGTAAGCACAGGCAGAATATGTAAATAGTGTCTGCTTTCATAAACCTGGGAAAATCTTTCCAAAATACACAGTGGAAAGATGGCAGCATGGCCACATATAATAAGAAAAAGGTGTATATTCTATATATGCAGAGAGACATAAAAGTTAATTTGTATCTATACACATATACATGCATATGGTATATGTACTCACATACAATATATGGATGTTTTTTGCTGAAATTCTGTCAAAAGCTCTACTATGGAGGGAGAAATATTGCTTAGTCAGCTGGTTATAAACGTTCCGAGTTCTAGATTGTTTGATATTCTATTTATCTGCCACTACTAATATGTGCACTGATAAAAACATGATTGCCTACACATCAGCAAATAAAGAATTTGGGTTTATTACTAACAGTGAATATGACACAGAACACTTTGACTATGACGTAGATCATTTCACTGTCATCACACTATATAAATAAAAACTTGATAGACTGCAAGGGCTGTAGAAAATACTTGGGACTTGTAATTTTTACTTAACACCTCCATAGGTTATTTCAGATAATCGTCAGTTGCAGTAAGGGGGCTGAGAGATAGCCACCTGCCTTCAACATTTCTAGATTTGTGAACTTATAAAAGGTGTTTAGCTTTTTAACAGCTTTTACGTTTTCATGCAACAGGGAAGCATTCCATGCAGACGGTCTCATGGTAGATTTTTATGTATTTATTTATTTTGCAGAATTCTGGATCATAGTCTGCCTCTGTTAGCAGTCGTGTGCTTGGTAAGTCATGACAGGATGCTGTAGCCTGGCTGTCAGAGCAAAGGTAAGAATCTGTGGATACCAGAGTGAACCAGCTGGTCATGTGTTAGCTCCATAAGCATTCACAAGTGTGTGTATTTTCCTGGCAAAAGTACAGCGAGTGGTTCCAATTCCAGCCTCAATTAAAATAATCAATTAGATCTTTAGAACAAAGATACTGTTAGTAAATTACATTCATTAATGATTTTAGTATGAGATAATGCCTTCAATTTCAAGAAAGAAGTATAAAATCTCCAGCCTTTCTATTTTCTAGGTAATTTCCTAGGCATCACTAAAAATAAAACAAAAACAGAAGGAAACGTGACACCTACCTCACCGCAAAAATTTCTATCAAAGCCAAGCGTCTATTAACTTTCACAGTAGTACTGTGAATAAGAACGTTTCTCATAAAGTGCTAATGTCTCATCACATATATTGTTTGTGCTTACTTCTTTATTAGGTTCACATATATTGGTCATTGCGCAGTGTATTTTCCTATAATTGGAGAAAAGCAGTGTATCATCTGTTTCACCTCTTGTCAAAAGGAGTTCATTTTAACTTCTAGGTCAAGAGTGAATCATTTTAGATTGCCTGAAAGATATCAACATTCTTATCAGGATGCTGCCATCAAGGGAGGAATTGCAATTAGTAATGCCATATTGTGCTAGGCCTATTTCTAATTATGTCATCATTCATGAATGTTACTTTAGGAAGGAAATTCTCCCTTCTCAAAAAGACTGAGAAAAAGTCATAAATAGCAGTAATTCTGATATTTGCCTTTTGATTTCAATGTTCCTTTCTGAAGGAATTTAAAAACAAAACAAAATAAAAAAACAAAAACAAAAAAACAATAAACCAAAAAACCTTCACCAAAGGACTTCTTGGAAAGTAAAGTGAAATGACTATTTTTGTTTTGTGGAACTGATGGCTGAGATTTCCAGCATCTGTACGGAATTTTTTACAAATTGTGAAATTTCTGACCATTTCTGGATGGATCATAGAATATGTAAAAGTTGGTTAAAGGGGTAGGAAGAGGCGCCTGGGTGGCTCAGTCGGTTGAGCGCCGACTTCGGCTTAGGTCACGATCTCACGGTCCATGAGTTCGAGCCCCGCATCGGGCCCCTGTGCTGACAGCCCGGAGCCTGTTTCAATTCTGTGTCTCCCTCTCTCTGACCCTCCCCCATTCATGCTCTGTCTCTCTCTGTCTCAAAAATAAATAAACGTTAAAACAAAAAAAAATAAAAAAAATAAAGGGGGTAGGAAGAAATCTATTGATCTCACTGCTAATCCCAATTCATCAAATAAGCACTTTTCTTTTTTCTCCCAAATCTGTGTCCTCTCCAAACCAAAAGGGAAGAAACTGTTTCAATGTGTAAATCTCCCTCTGGATCGGGGGCAAATGTAGGAGACACAAGGCTGTTTTCTTATAGAATAGATTATTGCAGCGTGGTTTCAACTGGAGCACTCCTAAGATTCGCCTCCTGTACTGGATCCTTCTCATCAGCACATTTTCTCTCAAGTCTTTCTCAAGCCCTATCACTGCAAGACATTAAAATAATAAAACCTCTCCCTCAACCTGATTCCCTCCTGCTGCTACTACCTCTTTTCTCTTCCCCCATTTCAGATAAATTTTTAGATGCATGGATTTCTAAACACATCTCCTTTTTCTCAATCCCTCAACTCATTTGTCACAGTTTTTGATCTCCGAAGCAGATACTGAGATGGAGTTTGAGATGCAAGATAGTCATTAGAGATTAGCACCTGTGAAAGGAAAGGATGACATTCAAGAAAGGGCAGAAGGAGAAACTTAACCAGGTGCCGGCTGGTCAAAGTCTCAGCCAAGCCAGCAAGAACTGTGGGAGGCATACTGACCGTCACAGCGTCCCACACTGGGCTGAAAACGGACGCGCCTTGAGCAGCAATCTGGTGTGGGTTGTCCCCAGAAGGGCCTGGCCTAGGGCCAGTGACTCTCTGAAGCAGATGCCTACCTCGGAAGCGTGGACAGGGATAGGCTGTCTGCTGACTGCACTCCCCTCACAGAGGGATCTGGACAACAATTCTCCCTAGCACACCATTCCATTATGGCTTTTACAATGTTTTGGCATAGCTTCTTGAAGCAAAGACCACCGATGACCATCTCTTTAAATCTAAGTAACAATTTTCAGCTTTATATTATTTCACCTATTTCAAGCACAATCATTGCCCGCTCTGCCTTGGCTATTCAAGTTCATCACAAGGGAGGCCTTAGTTTACATTGTCAAGGCCAGCTCTCCAAGATACTGGTGCTTTTCTCCATGTGCTGCCCATGACATAGAAACATATATTATCCTCTGCAATTTTTCCTCAATCAAAATGATGGACCTTTCTTTTGATATACTTTTTTTTTGGTTGTTTTTTGTTTGTTTGTTTGTTTTGTTTGTTTCTAAACTGTATAGTCCATGGAGGGGAAAAAGTTAGCCATTCTGTACAGGATGTAGTTAAGGAGAACAATGTCTTATATGGCAATTATACTTCAATCAATAGAAATATTCTGCAAACACTGATTTAAATTTAGTGACATTCCTTGCATTGTTCATTTGGTAGCCCTTATTGAACTATTACGAGAATTCAAGGAAAAAAATGGCTCCTTGGAACATTTTGGCAATCGTGGGCATTGCTTCTTGTTTGTTTGTTTGTTACTGCCTTGTTCAATTAGTTGAGATTGATCCAGAATACCTGGTTTCGTGGAGATTGCTTATTGCTAAACACAACCATCCCATTAAACCTTGCTTCATAAAGTAGGGAAACCAACAAACTTGATCAATAGCCCAGCATCAAACCACGTCTAAACTCACAATAGCCTGGAACAAAGGGGATTATAATAATTGTTGCTATCAACGAAGTGTCTAATATGCAAAAACCATAGCTTCTCACTCTACATATGTAATTGACTCCTCAAAATAACAAGGTAAGTGTTATGATTCTCATTTTATAGATGAGAAAAGTGAGGCCAAAGAGTTTTTGTTTTTGTTTTTGTTTTTTTAAGGCCTCATATGGCAGCGTCACGAATCAAACTCAAAACCACTATGATCTGATTCCTTTAACAACTCCTAACTCACTCGGAAACCAAGAAGTTGTTTACTGTCGTCTCTCATTTGCACCCCTCCCACTCTTGTGCCATCCATTCTGCAACTCCTTGTGAAAGCCACGTGTTGGCACCTGTTGCTCCTTTTGCCTTAACACTCACAGTCTCCTTTTCTGGCTCTGCTCCTATGCTCCTTTTCTCCTCATTCCTCCTCCTATTCATCCTTCAGAGACAGTGTCCAGCCCGATGGCTCAGGGACAGGATGGCCATCCTCCCAGGAGTGGTTGAGATCCTCTGTACTCACATCAACAATACCCTTGACGGCCCCTTTGTAGCACTTACCTCTTACACTTAGTGTTCTCCTCTCAATTAATTTGAATTACTAACTGAACATATGATATGGGTTGAAACTCAAGTGTTAATGAAGAGCCTAATCAAAAACCAAAAGTTCCTCTTCCCTCTTCCTCTCCTACTCTCAGAACTGATATTGGTAAAAGTTAGCTTTTTAATTACTTTTATTTCCTTTAAATGAAAGATATACATGAATACTTAGAGGCTATTTTTAAAAAGGTGGGATGATTATATATATGTGTGTGTGTGTATATATGTGTATATATATGCATCTATGTATATGTGCGTGTATATATAATGTATACATTACTATGTATTTTGGCTTACTTTGTACTATTGTATGGATTTCCTTTCTAGTTTGCATCTACCTAGAGATATCTATATCTATAAATCTATCTTATTTGCATTTCATTTCAAAGCTTGGACATGCTAACATTAATCAACCTACTATTGCTAAGAATTTAGGTTGTCTCTAATTTATTACTACATTAAATATCCTTGTGTATCTATCTTTATTTACTGTTCCTTTTATATGTTTTGAGTGAACTCCTACAAATAGAAACACTGAGTTAAGGGGTGGGCCCACTTCTTAATGTATATCGCCGGATTTTATTCCAGAACTATTATATTAAATCCCACCAAGAGTATAAAAGAGTACCCCAAATCCCCCATATCTGCAATCACATTTCTGCTATCACTGGAAAATTTCAGACCCTTTATTCATTTATTTTGTCTAATTTAAGGGGAGCAGAGCATCATATTTTTTTATTGTAATGGATATTTCCCTGATTATTACTATGGTTCTTTTTTTAATAAAATAGATTTTATTTTTCAGAGAAGTTTTTGGTGCACAGCAAAATTGAGTGGAAAGTACAGATACTTACCATGTAACACCCTCATACTTGCATAGCCTCCTCCATTATCAACATCCTTCACCACAGTAGTACATTTGTTATAAGTGAAACTATATTGACACATTATTACACCCATAGTTTAAGTTTACCTTAGGGTTCACTTGATGCTGTGCATTCTAAAAGTTCAGACAAATAAATAATGGTATGTATCCACCATTATAGTGTTATATAGAGTAGTTTCAATGCCCCCAAATTTCTCTGTGATCCCCCTATTCTTTCCTCCTTCCATCAATCCCTGGCAACCACTGATCTTTTTACTGTCTCTATAGTTTTGCTTTTCCACACTTGATCTTAGCCAAAAGGCCGAGAAGTGATGCTTTCTCAGATGTTACAGAGTTGGAGTAACATATTATGTAGGCTTTTCAGACTGGCTTCTTTGGCTTAGTAATATGTATTTAAGGTTCGGTCATGTTTTTTCATGGCTGCATAGATCACTTATCTTTAGCCCTGGATAATATTCCATTGTCAGGAGAGACCACAGTTTGTATATCCATTCACCTACTGAACAACATCTTGGTTGCTTCCAAGTTTGGGCAATTATGGATAAAGCTGCTATAAACATTTATCTACAGGTTTTTGTGTGGATGTAAGTTTTCAACTCCTTTGGGTAAATAGCAAGGGGCACGATTGCTGAATCATATGGTAAGAGAATATTTAGTTTCGTAAGAGAGTACCAAGCTGTTTTCCAAAGAGGTTGTAGCATTTGCATTCCCACTAGCAATAAATGAGGGTTCCTGTTGCTACACATCCTCACCTGCATTGAATGTTGTCAATGTTCCCAGTTTTGACCATTTTGCTAGGTGTGTAGTGATATCTTTTTGCTTTAATTTGCATTTCCCTGACAGCATAATATCTTTTTATGCGCTTTTTTGCCATCTGTACACATTCTTTGGTACGATGTCTATTCACGTCGTTGGCCCATTTTTAATAAGTTTTTTTTTTCTTGTTGAGTTGTAAGTGTTCTTTGTATATATTTTGTATATCAGATGTGTCTTTTGCAAGTATTTTATCCCAGTATGGGGCTTCTCTTCTCATTACCTTGACATTGTCTTTCACAAACAGAGGCTTTTAATATTAATGAAGTCCAATTTACCAATTATTTCTTTCATGGATCGTGCCTTTGTTATTGTACATAAAAAGTAATCTCCATACCCAAGATCATTTAGGTTACCTCCTATGTTATATTGCAGGAGTTTTATAGTATCACATTTTACATTTAGGTCTATGTAGACCTTAGGTCTGCATAGACCTAAGACCTAAAAAAGGTATTCTTTTTTTTTTTTTTTTTTTTTTTGCACATGGATGCCCGGTATTTCCAACACAATTTGTTTCAAAGACCATGTTTGCTCGAATGTATTGCCTTTTCTCCTTTGTGAAAGATCAGTTGACTCTATTTATGAGATCTATTCTGGGGCTGTCTATTCTATCCCATTAATCTATTTGTTATTTCACCAATACCACACTTGTATTGATCACAGTACCGTCACAATAAATCTTGACGTCAGATAGTGTCACTCTTCCAACTTTGTTCCCTTTTAATAATGTATTGCGTATTCTGGGCCTTTGTCTCGTTATATAAATTTTAGAATCAGTTTGTTGATAACAAAATAACTTAATGGGATTCTGATTGGGGTTGCACTGAATCTGTAGATAGAGTTGGGAGAAACTAACTGTGACAATATTGAGTCTTCCTATCCATGAACATGGAATATTTCTCCATTTATTTTGTTCTTCTTTGATTTTGTTCATCAGATTTTAGTTTTCCTTATATACCTCTTGTACATATCTTGTTAGATTTATAGGTAAGTACTTAATTTATAAGTGTGCTAATAAAAATGATATTGTGTTTTAAATTTCAAATTCTACTTGTCTTTTGTATTACTTCAGATAGTCTTTTCTGTCTCAAACCATGGGTCCTGACTTTTAATTAGGAATGTATGATCACTGCAAACATCTGCTCGGTTGGGTGCTTCTGTCCTCATCCTGGAATGTACTTTTCTCCCTAATATTACACTGGTATCTTTATCTAAAAAGTAGAAGCAGATTTACTGAAGAGCCAATGAAAAGTAAGCTTCAAGCCTCCCACTCATAAGAGCTCTTTAAAACTCTGTTTCTAATTTGTAATTAAAATTTAAATTGTTCCCCTTGAAGGCTTGTCCCAGCTTCTGGCAGAGCTAATGTTCACCACCCTAATGTTCTGTGTGTGTTTTGTTTACTTTCCACGCATCTTCCCCCTTCTCCCCCACCCCCCACACCCATCCTGATCTCTTTTTTCCACTGGATTCTGTTAATTTCCTCTTCCTTGGTGAAACTTCTGTTACTTTTTAGTTTCCTGTAATCTTCTAATAGTTCCCTGTGAATTTTTTCTGATTTAATCAATCTTGGTTCTCCATTTCAAAAGTTTGGAGAGCCCAAAAATAAAATATCACTCACCGTAATTTGCCATCATTACCGACATGCTTGGGGACAATCAGCCCTACCATCATTCAAGAAAACAACAAAAAAATTCAAAATTTGCATTAATTTAATGTCTCTCTATTTTTAGTTACTAAATCTATTAATCCCTTCCTTTTGTTGAATCTCACATTTATTTGCTCTAATCCAACATTTCTCCATAATTCTGTGCTTGCTTTCTGTAACAATGTCATTTTTGCCTTCATAACTCTGCCATAATTCAAGTGGCAGCTAGGAAAGGAGTTTTTTACTTAATATCCATTTTCAGATATTTGTTTCTATATTTAAGAATTTGTAATATATTGTATCTATCAAACCAAATTCAAACTCCATAGTCTAGCTTGGATATACAAGCCTCTTCTCTTTAACAATATCAAAATCTCCACTCCAATTTCCATGTCAAACTTCATCTCTGTTATTTTAAATTGGGCTCTTCCAACCTCCATGTACTATTGTCATTTTGGTCTGGAGAATTCTTTTCTGTGCTCTGCATTCTAGAATAGTTAACCGCTTTCCTAGCCTCCACCCTCTACCACTGGGTGCCGATGGCACTCTTCCCATTCCAGTTTTAACAGTAAAATGTGTCTCCAAACATTGCCAAATGTTCCCAGGGAGGAAAATCTCCCCTTGTTGATAATTACTGCTTTAACTATACATTAATACCAGACAATATTTAAAAATAACCTTCTAGTTTCCTTTTATTTTGATATTTATTTTTACACTCCTTTTATTTTTATTTTTTTTATTTTTAACATTTTAAGGTTTATTTATTTATTTACTTATTTACTTATTTTGAGAGAGAGAGAGAGAGAGAGAGAGAGAGAGAGAGAGAAAGACCGAGAAGGAGAGAGAGAGAGAAGGAGGGAATCCCAAGCAGGTTCCCCACTGTCAGCACAGAGCCTGATGCAGGACTTGATCCCACAAACCATGAGATCATGACCTGAGCTTGGATCGTGCGATCAGTCTGAAGCTCAACTAACTGAGCCACCCAGGTTTCCCACTCCTTTCAAATGTCACCTTTTTTTTTTGTATTTAAGGTATTTTTTTCTGTTATAATCCTGTATTTTTTAACACACTTTACACATCTTTACCTAAGATGAAATTCACGAAGAAACTCTGAATTGAGACTTTCATACATGCTTGATTACTGACTAGTCAACACTATTAAAAAATGAGGTATTGAGAATAAAGTAACCATTTAGCTTACTCATTTCTGTCTTTCAGTAAATGGAATAATGTATATAATAAAATGTATTTTTGAAAAATAATTAAAGACATGAAATACGCATTTAGCAATGATATGGAATGAAGCTGAATTCATATTATTGGTAGCATTATTTTAGTTCCTAATTCTATAATAATAACACTAATTTTCCCAGAAAGAAGTAACACTTTTCTTTTTTTATAAATGATTCATCCTTTCATTTTGTAAGATAGTTTGAATTCAGTTCAGCATAATTGGGGCCAATTATAAAGGGGAAGTAAAATGTTTCTGATAGTTATTATCATTAATAGAGAACAATAGTCAAAGCTGTATTATGAGAACAGGAGGTTGCTCAAACATACTTTGTCTGTTTAAAATCTAATTATGTGTTGAGTAGAAATCTTTAAAATATGTTTGGCTATTAAGATTGGCTTCTTCTTATTTTTAGATTTTAAGTAAATAAGTCCTGTTAAACAAATGGAATATATTCGTACAATACATAAATACATATGCATGTGTGTGTACACATAAATATGTACCATGCACACATCATTAATCATACTGGATCTAATTATTTATAAAAAGATGTATTCTCTTTGTTCTTTCCTATCAGATATTAAATACATATGAAAATCAAATTTATGGACATTTCCCAGATTGTGTTGAACTGCCCCATGCATGTATATGAAATTCTATGTGTTCAGCATATGACACACAGACTGCCAATTTGAGCATTAGGAAAAATGCAACGAATTTTCCATTAAGTGCGCTCCCTCAGTGAACACCCTCTGTTTTTCTGGCAGGACCCAGCAGGATCTGAAAAATAAGCAGTGCATTGGGAACAATAATGAATATTTATGCTTTATGGAATCCTTTTACATTCATTTTCCATCTGCACTCCTAGACCCCCAAATACCAAAATAGTAGAGGGGGTAAGGAGAATAGTGTTATAATTCCTTGGATTAGTAATAAGGAAACATCAATGAGACTGTGAGCCAGCTGATACCTAGGCTACATGGAGGCACTATTGATGCAAACTGGAACATATTGGCCATTTGCATTTCTATTTAACACCTCTGCATTATGTGATTTTTATAAAATAAACTTTAATTCTATAAAATTGTGAAAGACTCGATCTTGGAAACACTAATGTCACTTAGTAGAGAAGTTATTAAAAATGTGAAAAGAGATGAGAAAAGTCAAAAGGGAATATACTGGGAAAATAATGGTTTGAGAGAGAAAACAAGACACTCTTCATGAATAGTTTTAACCATTAATATGCTAATTCATAGACTTAAGGGAAAAAAATAAAAGCAAGACTGAAAAACGGTGGATGAACCTATGTCGACCTAAAATAATTTACAAAGACAAGGGTGCCTGGGTAGCTCAATCAGTTGAGCATCAGACTCTTGATTTCGGCTCAGGTCATGATATTGTGGTTTGTGAGTTCAAACACCGCATCCAGCTCCATGCTGACAGGGCAGAACCTGCCTGGGATTCTCTCTCTCTCTTCCTCTCTCTCTGCCCCTCCCTCCCTCTCTCTCAAAGTACATTAAAAAAAAAACAAAAAAACAAAACTTAAAAAAATAACTTACAAAGACAAACCCAAGATGCATTTTGGTGAATGAGTCTCTTTTGACCAAATACTTTACATCATCTTACATCAAGGGGCTTGTTGATGAAAGTGTTTATGGCAGTTTCCTGCTTGAAGTTTCAGGGAGCTATATTTGGTAGGAAATGCTAATAGATCATGCTTCTAAGTAAACCACAGCTATGGACAAAAGGGTACAAAACATCGGGATGAAAATTGTCCCGATTCTTCTGACAACCTAGTATTGTAGAAAATCCAGAGGATGGCTGTCACCGTGAAAATAAATACAGGCATACTTCCCTTTATTACACTTTACATTTATTGCCCTTATCAAACCCTGCGCTCTTTTTTTCAGTTGAAGGTTTGTGGCAACCCTATTTCGAACAACGCTGCAGGTGCACTTTTCCACAAGCATTTACTCATGTCACATCTGTGCCACATGTTGATAATGCTCACATTATTTCAAAATTTTTCACTATTATTCCATTTTTTTTTTAATTTTTTTTTTTAACGTTTATTTATTTTTGAGACAGAGAGAGACAGAGCATGAACGGGGGAGGGTCAGAGAGAGGGAGACACAGAATCTGAAACAGGCTCCGGGCTCTGAGCTGTCAGCACAGGGGCCCGATGCGGGGCTTGAACTCACAGACCGCGAGATCGTGACCTGAGCCGAAGTCGGCGCTCAACCGACTGAGCCACCCAGGCGCCCCTCCATTTTTTTGATGCTGACCTGCGATGTCATGTTGTGTGCATGTTCTGACCAGTCCAGCGACCAGCCATTCCTCTGTCTCTATTCCTGTCTTCAGGCCTCCCTAATTCCGCTAGATACAACAATATTGAAATTAGGCCAATTAATAACCTTACAGTGGCCTCTAAGTGTTCAAGTGAAAGGAAAAGTTACACATCTCACTTGAAATTGAAAGCTAGAAATGAGCAAGCAGTGTGAGGAAGGCATGTCAAAAGCTGAGACAGGCCAAAAGCTAGGTGTCTTGGGCCAAACAGGCAAGTAGTGAATGCAAATGAAAAGCTCCTGAAGGAAATTAAAAGTGCTACTCCAGTGAGTGCACTGAGGGTTAGAAAGCAAAGCAGCCTCATTGTTGAAAAGGGAAAAGTTTTAGTGGTCTGGATAGATGATCAAAACAACCACAGCATTCCCTCAAGCCAAAGCCTAACCCATAACGAGGCCCTAACTCTCTTCAATTCTATGAAGGCTGAGAGCGGTGAGGAAGCTGCAGAAGAAACGTTAGCAAAGGTTGGTTCATGAGGTTTAAGGGAAGGAGCCATCTCTGTGACATCAAAGGGCGAGGCAAAGCAGCATGTGCTCGTGTAGAAGCTGAAGCAAGTGGTTCGGAAAACCTCGCTCAGATAATTTATGAAGGTGGCTACAAGAAACGACAGATTTTCAATGTGGAGGAAACAGTCTTATCTCAGAAGAAGATGCTATCTAGCAATTTCATAGCTCGAAAGGAGGAGTCAATGCCTGGCTTCAAAGGTCCAAAGGACAGGCTGGCTCTCATGTTAGGGGCTAATGCAACTGAGGACTTTAAGTTGAAGCCAAGGCTTCTTTCCCATTCCAAAAATCCTAGGGCCCTTAAGAATGATGTTAGATGTCCTCTGCCTGTGCTCTATGAATGGAACAACAAAGTCTGGATGATAGTACATCTGTTTACAACATGGTTTACTGAATATTTTAAGCCACTGTTGGGACCTACTGCTCAGGGGGGGAAAAAAAGGAAAAAAAAAAGGGGGGAAAAAAAACCCTTTCACAGTATTGCTAATGCACCTGGTCCCAAGAGCTCTGATGCAGATGGATAATGAGATTTGTGCTGCTTACACGCCTGCTAACACAACATCTATTCTTCAGCCCATGGATCAAGGAATAAGCTCAACTTTTAAGTCTTATTATTTAAAAAAAATACATTTCATAAGGCTATAACCATCACAAATAGCAATCCTCTGCTGGGTCTTGGCGAAGTAAATTGAGAACCTTTTGGAAAGGACTTACCATCCCAGATACCATTAAGAACATTCATGGGGCACCTGGGTGGCTCAGTTGGTTAAGTGTCCGACTTCAGTTCAGGTCATGTTCTCACGATCCGTGAGTTCGAGCCCCGCGTCGGGCTCTATGCTGACAGCTCAGAGCCTGGAGCCAGTTTCAGATTCCGTGTCTCCTCTCTCTCTGACCCTCCCGCGTTCATGCTCTGTCTCTCTCTGTCTCAAAAATAAATAAAAACGTTAAAAAAATTTTAAAAAAGAACATTCATGATCCATGGAAAGAGGTAAAAAAAAAAAAAAAATAGCGTCGATGGGAGTTTGGAGAAGTTGATTCCAGTCCTCATGGATGGCTTTGAGGAGTTGAAGATTTCAGGGGGGGAAGTAACTGCAGATGGGCAGAAACAGGAAGAGAACTAGATTCAGAAGTGGAGACTGGAGATGTGACTGAATTATTGCAATCTCCTGATAAAACTTAGATGAGAAGCTGCTGCTTATGGGTGTGCAAAGAAAGTGGTTTCTTGAGATGGAATAGATTCCTGGTGAAAATGCCGTGAAGGTTGTTGAAATGATAATGGACTTAGCATATGTTACAACTTATTTGCTAAGACTGTGGCAGAGTTTCAGAGTATTGACTCCAGTTTTGAAAGACGTTCTGCTGTGAATAAAATGCTGTCCAACAGCATCACATGCTATAGAGAAATCATTTGTGAAAGCAACAGTCAATCAATGTGGCAAACTTAATTTTTGTCTCCTTCAAAAGATTGCCACAGCCACTCCCACCTTCAGCAACCACTGCTCTGATCCGTCTCAGCAGACACAACGTGGACGCATGACCCTCCACCAGAAAAGAAAGAGGATAACTCACTGAAAGGTCAGATGAAGGTTAGCAATTTTTAGCAATAAATTATTTTTTTTTAATTTTTAATGTTTATTTTTGAGAGAGAGAGAGCACAAGCAGGGGAGGGGCAGAGAGAGAGAGAGACACACACACAGAATCCGAAGCAGGCTCAGCTCTGAGCTGTCAGCACAGATCCCGATGGGGGCTGGAACTCATGAAGTGTGAGACCGTGACCTGAGCTGAAGTCGGATGCTTAACTGACTGAGGCACCCCACAATAAATTATTTTTTTAAATAAGGTATATATGTTAGGGTTTTTTTAGACATAATGCTACTGCATGCTTAATAGACTGCAGAATAGGATAAACATAATTTTCATATGCACTAGGAAACTAAACAAAAAAATTTGACTCACTTTATTTCTGTGGTCTAGAAGCAAACCTGAAACATATTCAAAGCGTGCCTGCAAAGGAAGCCTCACTTACAATGGAGGTGGGAAGCCTTAAAGCGGGAGAGCTCTCCTGCAACACTACTTGCTGTAAGAAGCAAAACTCACTTTCCCTAACAGGAAGAAGCTTAGTTTACCTACCCCAGTCCATAGGCCAACCAAGGAAGAAAGAATTTCTCCTTGCCTCACAACAGTCCAGCCAATGAGAACTCAGCAAAATAGTCCCTCCAGGTTTCTCCTTCCCTGTATAAAAGCAAGCTCCTCCCCTTTGTTCTCCAGACTTGCCTATTGTTCACCATAGTTTGCCCCCAATTGCAAATCCCCTCCTATTCCCAATAAATTCATTTTGCTGATAAAATAGCTGGCTCTTTGGACGTGCATTTCTAAATGAAAAATATGACTATTTTAACAAAATGTCGTAACATTTCTAATGAGGCATAATGTCTCCTCAGTTTCAGAATTATGCCTAATTTGAGGTACCTCCAGACACAGCACTAGGATAGCAACATATCGGAGAAAAACAGAGGGCACAAATATTCAGCCTATTTTAAAATTCTAAAGCCTACCGATGGTGCCTATAATTCATTTCTCAATATGGAAATGGTGGAGAAAGACTCTCTTCTTCCACCATGTGTATGGAATCTCAAAGCAACCAGTTTAAAATATGAACTCTTAGCTATGAAGGGCTGTAGGACTGAGAGAACATGGTGCTCATTTTAATCTCTGAACAAGAATAAAATACATGAAAGAGAAGTTTTCTCCACTTGGCATTTGATGTCCTCTTAAATGCAAAAGTGTGACTTGATCACATACAGAGCTTAATTAAAGACCGCTAGCTCCGCAAAGAAAGAGCTACCTTAAAGGAAATTGCCGCTCTGGTGCGGGTATCTTTCTGTCCTGTTAAAAAGAAAAATAATTGAACAGCAAAGACTGTGACAGAAAAGTCTAAATGTTCTAGGGACTCTCTCAGACATTTGTTTGAAGTTTTTCTCAAGCATTTTAAGCCTAAGCCACCGCTGGATTCTCCCTGTTGGGAGGACAGAAGTGCTCGAGATCACATGCCCAGGATTGAGCTCAAGATGTGCCGCATCAAACTGTTTACCCCTTGACCTCCTCTCCCTCCTCTGCTGGGCTACACATATTCCGTTTCCTCTAGATTAAGAAAAAAATCAATTTCACCAGTGAAAAAGGCTTTTAACTTAAAGCTAAATTCCCTGAAGTTACCAAAAAAAAAAAAAAGGGACAAAATCTCTCAACTTTTTCATAAACTACACTAAAGACCAAATTTCTTGTTATATTATGAGGAAACTTTCACCTATATCCCTGACTCCCTCTGTTTCCTACTTTTCTAAATTAAATAGAAATATGTTGAAAAGAATGAAACCTCTAATACCTCCATAAATGAAAAGCCTATTACTTTCACTTTGAAGCAGTATATTCTATCACCAAAGTGTAACCTTTGAACTCCGCTAGACCTTTCCTAATCTTTAAAAACACATTTAATTTTATTAAATATTTTTAAAACATTCAACTCAATTACACTTCACCTCCAACACTCTTGCAATAATAATAAAATGCCTGGTGTTCTCATCACGATCACTTGAAAGACTAGTGCGTAGAGACTGAGGAAGAGTGAAGGAGAGTAAAAAAACTAACACCACATCAGCAGGAGAAAATAGGTCATCGCATTCCCTCCAAGCTCTTTTGGAGTGTTCCACAGTCATTGGTTTGTGTACCTGACCATGGCAGAATCAATTGGACTGAAATGTTCCTGACATTCAGACTGTTTTCATTCTTTAAGACTCTTGTAAAACAAGCAACAAGAGTATGGAGGTTAGGCTTTGCTAATATTCGTGAAGTTTTGGGACTGGCCGTGATGGATGAGGCTATGAAGTACTTTAGATCTTACGAATTTTGCTTTACCGGTCAGAACTCAGTAACCACCCACTCATCAACAATGTGGCACTGGAAGGTGTCTTCTCCTGCTTATGAACCAGAAGTGCTGGCATAATATGAAAATGGCCCATGTTAAAAATCACTCTATATTATCTTAAATTTGAGGTACACAATTTAACTTAATTAGAGACACACGCATGCACATGCATGCATGCATCTAGAAGCACTCGTTATGTAATAAGAAATATTCTAAAAGCCCTATCTTCATTGATAATTTCTGTATTTTGCAGTGTGGTTTTACTGAAAGTGTATTTTACCCTTTATATGTTCTATGGCTAATTGCTTTGAATGATTTAAACAAGAATTAGTTGAAACAAGGTTTTTTTGGTTTTGGTATTTTGTTTTGTTTTGTTTTGTTTTTATCTTCTTTCAAGGTCTGGAAGCCTAAGTTTTTCTGCCTTTAACCCCAGACCATCATGTCATAAAACATATATATATATATATATATATATATATATACTATATATATATATACATATATATATAAAATATATATTATATACAAATAATATATATTTAATATATATTTAATATATATTATAATAATATATTATTTTGTCAATAAATATATATATTATATTATATATCATTATGTATATTATGTATATATATACATATATATGTATACATATATGTATATTATGTATATATATTATGTATATTATGTGTATATTATATTATATATAGTAATATATAATATAATATAATATAATATAATATAATATAATATAATATAATATAATATAATATATATAATATATTATATATATATTTTAAAGGGGAATGTTTCTATGAAAACTGTGTCCAATGATAAGCAAACAGGAACATCTTTTCAAATAACCTTCTTCAATAGAGGAAAACTAGAGAAACAAATTCACAAGAAAGCTATATTATCTTGGTTTAATAGTTTAGGTCAGTAACTAAGTGCCTGAATATGTAATGAATAATTAATTGATGAATAATTGAATTAATAGGTTCCAAAACTTTTGGTCTACTACCTAGGCACAAGTTAAAAGAAATGATATCTCGGCTTACTGTAGTCTACTCAAAACTCCTGCTAGCAACTTGTGTGTGCCTCAAATTACACACTGTAGTGTCATTCTCTTTACCTTGGAACAAATGCTAAATGCACATACTGTAACGCAAGAGTGGGAATTTCCCTTAAAATCCTTTATTCTTCATAAAATTATGATGATATGAAGTTAAATATAAGTATAAAAAAATCACATGGCCAAAATGGAAAGATCTTAGAAGTCATGATTCTCTTCTTTAAAAGAAGAAAAACCTGAACGATCTAAACATTAATGACTTTTCTTGGGCTAATCAGAGAACTGAGGTCGCAGGGCAAAAGAAGAAAATGAACCGCTTATAAACACCATACTCCAGTTTTGGGAAACTGTAAAGTTGTTTCCCACAGGGCAGAGGTTAAAAATTCTAATACTGCTAATCATATATGCTCAAATTGAGCAATTAAATAAATGCATGGCCAATGATGAGGACCAGGTTTCTCCTGTGATGGAGGAAGAGTACATATAAGCAAAAGAATGAGGCTAAAATTATCCAGGTGGTAATGGATTAGAGATGCAAACACCGTTTCGAATTCAGGTGTAGTTGAATATAGATGCAAATGGTTACATAATGAAATATTTCTAGTCATGTGTGTATAGATGGGTATATATTTCCTTGCTGCATCAGCTGAGAAGGCATAGAAGCAATGATACATACTCCAGTAGCAATGAGTATGCCTAGCTCCTGGATTTTAAGTTTGTACCACGCTCCCATAAAGGGAACCAGGGCTCCTGGGAGAGGTAGCTGATACTCAGATGAGGTAGAATATATACATAGTGTCGAGCCAGTAGGCCTGGAGCATAGTGTTGAGCCAGAAAGTAAGGAAGTGTTCAAACGACAAACAACACATTGGTGAGGATATGTGAAAGTGACACAGGATCCAACAGAAAGAGTTCCCAACCACTGTAACTAGACAATCAGAACAATAAAATAAAGCAGTATCAAATTATAAGCCAAAGTTTAAAAGATAGATCCATGAGTCCATATTGATATCAATGATATATCCATGTGTCCACATTCCATATAATTGAATCGTGGATAAAACACAAGTCTGTGCAGAAGTCATATATATATATATATATATATATATATATTTATATATATATTTATATATATAAATATATTTATATATATAAATATAAATTTATTTATATTTATATATATAAATATATTTATATATATAAAAATAATTTATTTATATATAAATATATTTATATATATAAATAAATTTATATTTATATATATTTATAAATAAATAAATTAAATAAATATTTATATATATTTATATATATATATAGTGTGTGTGTGTGTGTGTGTGTGTGTGTGTTGTGCCCTCAAGGAGATGGAGCATAAACCTCTACTTCTTAAGTGTAAGCTACGCATAATGACTTTATTTCAAGAGTATAGTATAAAAATAGGAGGGAGGGGGGAGAGTAACTTTCCAGTGGACAACACTTTCTAAACCAAATGAGCAAGGGCAACATAAGCAGTGATAAATCATGTTCATAGTATGTATCTTTGATGTAATGTGGTAAAAATAGCATTTTACCTCTGTAGTCTTTATTCCCCCAAACTCATAATCCCAGTCTAACCAGGAGAAAACCACAATACAAATCCCAGTTGAGACATTCGACAAAATACTTGACCATTACTTCTCAAATTAGGGAAAGGCATCAAAAATAAGCCAAGACTGAGAAATTCTCACAACCTGAGGAGACATGACTGCATAATACAATGTAGTTCCTGGATGAACTCCTGGAGTAGGAAAAAGGTAAACACCGAACAAAGTATTGACTTTATTTAATAATGTGTCAAAACTGCTTCATTAATTAAAATATATGGACTGCAGTAATGTAAGATAATAAAAATAGAGGAAATTGGGTGTAAGCTACATAGAAACTCTGTAATAGTTTTATAATTTGTCTGTAAATCTGAAGCGTTCTAAAGATAGTTTATTAAAAAATAACATACTCAGAATGAATGTGTAACATAACACTGTGAAAGGAGCCTCTTATAATCCCATATCAATATGGCTAAAACACTTGCAAGGAACTACTGGCAGTCATCAACTTGATTCTTGAGGACTCAAGGCCATGACCTAGTTCCAAAGACAGCATGGTGCATTCATTTACAGCATAAATCAGAAGGCAGAGAGGGCACAGTTAAAGTGATTCAATGGCAAATACTCCTTAGATTAAAGGTTTTGAAGATATGGGGAGGCTTGTAACAAGAACCCAGTTCTTGAAGGGGACAGGTAGGGAGAATTGAAAACATCAAAGTATGTTAGGTACTGACTTTTTGAAGTGGGTGGATGATGAGGCCTGCAAAAACCATGATTTTTTTATTTGGTTTGGTTTTGGTTTTGGTTTTGGTTTTGTTTTGCTGGCACAATATTTGCAACATTGTCTTCTTTGGTTTATGAAGCTATTTGCTGAGAGTGTGTCTAAGAGATTTAATACTAAGCGGTTAAATGTTTTTTAATGCAGGCAAATATTGAACATATAATGCACACAAGGTTATTTAAGCAATTATGGCTTCTAAAATTTTTAATTTTTTAATGATGTTGAATTTCAATTAGGGATTGAATACATTATAAAAGTAGCTGTTTTGTGTTTTGATTCAGTTAAAATTTTGATTAGCATTATGCTTTGCACGCTTTTTCAAAAAAGTCCACAACACTTTTGCATTCCTCATGGCAAACTGAAATTAATTTCTGTTCTGTAGAAAAAGAAAATTATTTAACCAGGCTTTTTCATTTATTGTAAATATATTAAGAGTTATAGAAATCAGTGTTTAGACGTAAGACACAAAGCAAAGAGCTGAAAGAAGTTATGAATGAATGAGCACAATCTATGGGGCTTGCAGAATACCCTCTCTTCAGCACTAATTTAAATATTTACTGAATGTTAATATTCAGATCTAGATGTGTATGTTTTTTTTTTTCCTAAAGGTCTATGAAAGAAATGATGAATGTTGAGCTCAGAATTAAAATAGCCTATTTAAGAGAGAAGAGGTTTCTGGTGTCCTGTTATTGTTCTTTTATGAAACATGATTTATTTCCCCTACTGATCTCATCCCTGATTCTTACAGTTCAGTGTTTAACTACAAACTTAAGATTAGAAGTGTATTCATGCATGGTCTGCTAAGGAATGAGGGGTATCTGATGATATAAATGTGAAATACATTATAAACAGGGTGTTTGTGGAAAATGAAACAGACTGAAACGAACGTGAATTTAAGAGTTTTTTCTAAGTTACCGTATTTTCCAAGTCCTTGTCTGGTCCTCCTTTAACTGTCTGGAAGCATGCTCTGAGTCTAGAAAGAGCAACCCGAGATATCCTCAAGTAGAGCTATTCTCTACTGCCTGACACTGCCATTGATGCATCCATTTGATGGTGGCCATTCAGTGGTTATTTGTCGGAGTGGGTGCATGCAGCTTAGATATTCAGACTAAGGAACCCACAGACACATGTAAACAGCCCTCAGGTAGCAGAACAGAGCCAAATATAGAAAGGGAAAGGAAAGAACCGATGGCAGGGACCTTCATTTGTGGGCACTGAAATGTAAAGGGTAGACGTCTTCACAATTACATTTCTCCCTACTACAGGAGAAAGGTTAGTTTCGTTAGGGGGGAAAAACATTTTGAATGCAATGAAAAAAAGTGACATGATTTAGGTGTTTCAGACTTGCTATAAAAAATTGAATTAGTGTGTCCCTGAACACTTTCCAAACTGAGTTCTTCTCAAGTTAATGTGCGTATGAACCACTTGTGGATCCTGTTAAAATTCAGATCTCTGGGGACTGGGATTCTGCATTTCTAAGTTGCTCATCGAGAGACAGTATTTTGAGTAGCAAGGTTGTAGAAAACCAGGCAAACTGTAAGGCTGGTTTTGTCTGAGATGTAGGCATTTCTAACTGAGTTAGAGGAAACAGTGATGGCACAGTGCATTTTTCTGGTTGCATTATAAGAATAGCAGGGGTGGAGAATAGGAGAATAGGAATTTAAATTTTTGATTTATATTCCTTTTGATCAATGAAATTATTACTTTGCAAAAAATGTACATCTTATTTCACCCCTTTGCTGCCAAGACAACCAGTCATCGTAGCCTGTGTATAGTTGGCTAAAAGCTGCCATACATTTGTTCTCATTCATCAATGATATTTATACCTAAGCTAAAATAATTTGTTAATTTTTATTTATGTTCTTACTTCTCTTCACAAATTTACTACAGTTCCATCTAAAAAATCCATTTATGTATTAAGTTTACAAAGCCATTTATTTTAGATTTAACAATGGTCCTGTTGAATTCCTTTTTTCTTCTAGGGTAACAAGGGGTTACTGTATCTTTACAGAAACAATGCAGATCAACTCAAAGAAAAAGTGATTCTATCACAATGTTTTGTTGAAAATGCAGGCCAAACGATAAAGGCAAAAAAAAAAAAAAAAAAAAAGAGAGAGAGAGAGAATGGTAGAGGTTCAACAATATCCAAATTACAAGACCTTTTTAATTATTTTTTTAAATTTAATGTTTATTTATTTTTGAAAGAGAGAGAGCATGAGTGACCATGAGCCGGGGCGGGGCAGAGAGAGAGGGAGACACAATCCAAAGCAGGCTCCAAGCTGTTAGCACAGAACCCGACATGGGGCTCAAACTAACAAACCATGAGATCATGACCTGAGCCAACGTCGGACCTTTAGCCGACTGAGCAGTCCAGGCACCCCTGTAAGACATTTTGATGTTGAACTCTTCCCTGAGCTGTAGCCATTTGGGCATTCATACCTCGTATGCTTCCTCTCCATGCCTGTTTCTGCTCACAACCTCTATTTACTACTCTCACTTGAAATATGTATTAAATTCAAATTCAAATTCTTATTTGAATTTAGTTTAATATAGAATATGTATGAAAAATTATGAAAGGCAAATCAGTTGAAATACTTAAGGTAAACCAGAATTTAATGAATATGTTCTATCACGTTGTCGTCACAGACCCCATGGGGTGAATTATCTAAGACTATTTCTGTAAATCCTCAAGGGCAAATATAGCTAAAATTGATTGCTCTTTGGTTTTCTTAATAAGGAATATTTATCTTTATAATAATCAAAAATATTAATAATTTTGACTTTGAGAACATCATTTTAGCTATAATAGACTTTACAAAAATCTTCCTAAAATGTAGGATTAATAAAGAGGAATCAAATGTAATGCTATATTTCATAAGTAACGCAATTTGCACATATGGATTTTAAGTAATTGGTAGGTTTACATGTCTTTTTGTCACAGAATATAGGTTTTTTTTGGGGGGGGAAGGAATTTATATGTTTCTAATTTATGAATTCTTTATAGGTTCAGAAAGTCATTTTGTATTGAATGGTCCACTAAACAAGTTATATATTTCATGAATAAAAGGCCTAAAATTTTTAGCAAATTTAATACCCTCATGGCTATAGACTGGAGAACACCTTAAGTGGATTAGCTTTTATTGCATAGTTCTTAAAAGAAAAGATTTCAATCTACCCCTAATGACATACAAAAGATGAAAAGATATTAAGATACATAAGAAAGAAGTGGAAATAGGGATAGGGAGTTGAATGTATACATAGGGGTGTATGTGTTATTAAGCTAAACCCACATAATACCATCCCATCCTAGCACAAATAACCTAGATTTGATATTGCTTCTTAGTATGACATTTAGATAGGAGATTTTGATTTGTTTAAGGATACCCAAACAGCTGAATTAAACTTGAAGGGATTTATGCCTAAGTCTGGCATTATTTAGCATATAATAAAATAATTACATACAGACACGTCATTATGGTACAGATCAAGAACAGGATAGTTTTCTACTCCAGTTTTTCTTATGTCTTACAAATTGTGGTAGAATGTAGATTGTTGCTATCTCTATAGTTCTAATTTTATGGCTCCGAAACTTGGTTTTAAATTCTGCTATTCTTCTCTGAATCATTGTTTTAGCTAGGTCTGGAGGAAGATTAAGCAAGTCAAGGCAAAATAAAGATTAATTACCAAAAAAGAAAATACAGACTAAATGAAATTAATTCCCTTTTCCTGATTTTTTATTTTCTAAATTTTACCAACTGGTACTTAGATATATACTGAAACCTCTCCCTCTGTCTCTCTGTCTCTCTCTCTCTCTCTTAAAATATTGCACGCAGCCTCTTTAGTTATTCCTTCAAGAACAGCATTTCCATATGCTTATCATCCATCTATGCCTTCAGTGAGCGTTCATTCACCTGTCGAAAGGACTCTTATCCTTTGATATGCAGACTGTTGTACTGCACAGCATGGCAACCAGAGCAAAGGTAGTGCAGTCATGACTTTTTATGATTACAAGTATTTCCCTATTAATATGTTCTAACATTATGTTAGTTTTCAAAAAGCCGCAACTGACTGTTAGCTACTGGCTGATTGTTGGCTAGTGTGAACAACTTCACCCCCAGCCCCATTTCTCCCATGCTTAGAGTTCTGTGCCTTATCTTTGAAAATAACACATTTTATTCCAAAGTAGAATATGATTAATGCTAAGGAATATCTAAAATGGCTTATAACCTCATCCCACAAGACAGTAAAGTTTATATTTTTATGAACATAAGTTTTACATATTTGTATAAAATTTATATAAAAGAACTATATATATATTTTTTCTGGTTTTTCCCTTAATGTTGTGATAACGGGTTGCTATATGTCTTTCAAAAATGGATATTTGTACGGATACCTGGATGGCTCAATCAGTTGAGCCTCCAGCTCTTGATTTCAGCTCAGATCCTGATCTCACAGTTTGTGAGTTCGAGCCCTACCTCAGGCTCTCTGCTGTCAGCGCAGAGCCTGCTTGGGATCTTCTGTCTCCCTCTCTCTCTCTCTCTCTCCCCCTTTCCCCTCTCCCCCACTGCACTCTCTCTCTCTCTCTCTCAAAAACAAACATTTTTTTTTTAAATTTTAATTTGTTAATGTTTATTTATTTTTGAGAGAGAGACAAACAGGGTGCAAGCAGGGGAGGGGCAGAGAGAGAGGGAGATACAGAATCGGAAACAGGCTCCAGGCTCTGAGCTGTCACCACACAGCCCGACGCAGGATTCAAATTCACGGACTGCAAAATCATGACCTGAGCCAGAGTCAGGCACTTAACCGACTAGCCATCCAGATGCCCCCAAAGTAAAGAAACATTTAAAAAATTGGAATTTATGGGGTGCCTGGGTGGCTCAGTTGGTTAAGCGTCTGACTTTGGCTCAGGTCATGATCTCACAGTTTGTGAGTTCAAGCCCCGTGTCGGGCTCTGTGCTGACAGCATGGAGCCTGGAGCCTGCTTCATATTCTGTGTCCCCCTCTCTCTCTGTCCCTCCCCTGCTCATGCTCTGTCTCTCTCTGTCTCAAAAATAAATAAAACATTAAAAAAAAATTGGAATTTGTGGTTCACCAATGTTTCTTGTGCATTAATTCAAACATTTTACTATTGGTCGATATTTCTGATAAATATTAATAAACCAAAGGGACCAAAATTATAATAAGTATTGATATTATTGGGAATATAGCCTTTACCAAAAAAAAATTATTACAAACTATTGCTGGTTTGTAAGATAACTAAAGTAGCGTATAGTTATTAACTAGCCACTCTATTTGTGTCCCTATTAATTGTTGTTTTTAAGTTGATTCTCCTTTTCCTAAGGATAAAATACTTTATGTATTTATAAATAATACTACTTCACAAATTCCTTTCAGTTGTGATCTCTCTTATTTCTATTCCATACCTTATTGAAAATAGCAATAAGAGAGTCCAAACTTGACACGCTCTGGAGATTATATATATATATATATATATATGTGTGTATATATGTATATATATGTATATATATGTGTATATATGTGTGTATATATATATATGTATATATATATATGTGTATATATATATATGTGTGTGTATATATATGTACACACATATATATACACACACATATATAGATCCCTTTGAGTTTTCACCTCTGTGATTTTCATCTTCATTTTAGAATATCTTCATATTCTCAATATCATAGATTTAGACAGATTTCATCTTGTTGACCCTAGTGTCCTCAGCATTGAATAAGGCCTTGCATGTATTAGAGTCAAGATATATATGTTTAATGAATGAATTTATGCAGGATTAGGTGTACCCTTTACCACACATCCAGCATTGCCCCTGATTCTTGCAATTTCAACTTCCTGTAAATTCTACATCATCTTACACCCGCTTCATTTTCATCCATTTTAATTTACCTTCCGGTAGTTGGGACAGACATTTTGACATGTTTACCACATCCCTATTCCCTCATTATGGTTGACTTTCTTTACCTCATGACACCAAATATTTGTCAAATTTTCTTCCAGTTCCTACACCATGCTAAAGAGTAAATAAGGAGAATAGAAGGATGAAGTTCTTTTTTCCCTTTTCAAAGATGCGGTGCTTGTTTTCCTACTCATGGGCCCCACATTTGGTTAATTAAAAGGGTATGCCTAGTCTTTTACCTTATTCAGTATCTCTCTCTATAGGTTAAATACAAGTAGGAGAAATGAGTCATGGTGGATTTCTATAGCAATCAGCTCAGTTTGCAGTTTCTTTTGTGCCTCTACGAAACAGAGCTGGTCTTTTCTACTGTCCCCACTATCTGGTTCTTGGATTCTCTGGACTCATGGCACTCATGATAATCTTTAATTTACACAATGTCCAGGTCTCCCTTTGAACCTCCACATTTTACTTGTAGAAAAAACATCTTAGACAAAATGCAAGCACCAGTGGAGAAATTCATTTCCCACCTTTGTTTCCAGGAATTTGCAATGCCCAAATGGATTTTTAAAATGTGGGAGATGGGTGCAGTTTGAGATCACTGCTCTGGCAGCTCCGAAAGCATGCTCTGGAAAATGGCAGAGTTTGGTCTGCTATTGACACTAGGACTGAGGGAAAGAAAGTGTGTGAGGGAAAGAAACAAAATGTATACATTTTTGGAAACTGACACTTTAGAAAATGAAAAATACATTTTCTCCATTCAGGGCCACTGACTTGATAGTTAAGGTGAATTCCCCAAAAGTTCTGCTTATAATTTGTATGTAAGGTATAATTTCACCTGTTCCGTGAATTGGTAATTTTTCAAAAATCTATTAGCCATTTAGGTGAGAAGTCTAAAAGGCTGTGTTAAAGATGTTATTTAAACCAGAAGTCTGCTCCTGTGCTCGCTTTTTTCTCTCACATTTTCTAAAAACTTTTATTTTTCTGGCTACTCAAGTTAAAAAAAAAAATCAAGTATTACATAACGTGCAAAATGTATAACATAAAATATTAAAATTTCTACATCTCCAGTTCTCCAGGATGGCCATAGTTAATTTGGTAACTTTCTTGGCAAATTTTTATTCCTATGCATGCACAACAACATTTTCTAAAGTGAAACACAATACTAGACTGGAGATGTTCCAAGGAATTATACACACAAAAAAAAATCAAATAATTTAGCAAGTAATTTGGAGTAAACAAAGTTATTTTGTTTTTCAGATTTTTCAGAACCTACAATACACTCATGTGCCTTAAAAATCTCAAATAAAAATGAATAAAATATGCATCATTTCCCAAACAATTTGATTATGCGGATCACATAGCTCTTTTTGTGGAACTAATATTCCATTAACACACTTTGAAAAACAACGCTTAGATCATATTCTTCTGTAACCTGCTTTTTAGACAATATAGGGTTGATGTCATTTTCATACCCATGCATCGTTTTCTCAACATTTAATATGGTTGCATATTATTCAGTGAATGGACATTTCACAATTGTTAAATTTGCTATCAACTAACATTTTGACTGTTTTTAGTTTTTTTGCTACTGAAAACACTAATTATTACAGTCTCTGTCAATTCATCTTTAGCTCATTATCTCCTCAGACAAATCCATAGAGGTGAAATTGATACATACAGTCAATATTCATCCAGAAAGATACAGCCAGTTTTCATGCTCCCAGCAATAACCCATGAGCATGTCAGATTTTGGACACCTGAGAACAATATTTCAAACATTTTAACCTACATTAATCTAATAGGTTAAAAACTCATTATTTTAGTTTGGATTTTGTATTTCTTGAATTTTATATGCCTGAAAGTGCATTTTTGTATGCATATTGTCCATTTGCCTTTTTCATTTTTGAATTACACGTGACTTTTGTTCACTTTTTTTCCAATTTCAGTGTTATTTAAAAAAATTTTTTTTTACTTTTATTTATTTTTATAGAGAGACACAGAGCACAAGTGGGGGAGGGTCAGAGAGAGAAGAAGACACAGAACCGGAAGCAGGCTCCAGGCTCTGAGCCGTCAGCACAGAGCCCCACGCAGGGCTTGAACTCACAAACCGCGAGGTCATGACCTGAGCCGAAGTCAGAGGCTTAACTGACTGAGCCATCTAAGTGCCCCTCAGTGTTTTTTTTTTTTTTAAATAAACAATAGTATTTTGTATTGACCAAGGAAAACCCATGGTCTTCCATATACTTTGCATATCTTTTTGCGCGAAGATGGTCAAGATTGTCATTTTTTCTTAACTTCTACTGATTTTGGTGCCATTTAAAAATCACCCTTTATATTTCCATTCTTTCTGTTTATAAATTATATAAAACAATTTTCTCATATTTTTAGTACCTTTAAGCTTTTAAAATATATGCTTAAATAATTGAACAAATTTGTTTTGATACACAATATTGTATTTTGATCTTTGGATTTAAATACAACATTGTGCCTCACTCTATCTAACTTGTCTTGTTGGATTTAGTGCTATATTATAATCTAATTTTGTTTTGAATATGGATTCTGTGGTTTATATTAATAATCATTGTTCTTAGCTCTGTTTTGTTCTGTTTTCCATCCACATTATAAATAAAACTGTGCGGCGTCAGAGTACTTCTTCATGCAAGAAACCTCAAAGTACTTAATGTCATAAACATTCCAGGGTGAAATGTCAGGTAATGATCATAGAAAATTAAAATTCAGTATAAACATACCATATTGAATCTATACTTGTCATTCTAGCTTACTAAATTGTGCATTTTCTATTTCTGTAGTTATTGTTGATTTTTAAGCAAATAATATTTTGGGATTTGTTGTTTTTCTAAAATTATAATTTTCCTTTCCAAACAGCTGCCTCAATGAGTTTGTTATAAATCTTAATTAGTTCCAGCCTTAGATAATCAAACTGTGAAGTGAAGTACAGATTTGAGGTGGGGGGGAGAGCAGAAATCAGGCAGCTTAGATCATTTTTATCCTGACCTGCTTCTCTATTGGCAATTATGACATATTGGAGTGACATGACAATCACTAAACTGACTCCTCATCCTTTCATTTCCAAACCCTGTGAGTGTACTTTGCCATGTATACACAGCCATAATATTTTTTCTCTGAAATTCTGCTCATGCTACTCAAGGGTCTAGAACATCACCACCTGCCCTGTACACCCTCAATAAATATTAATTACCACCACTAATTAGAAATGTTGACACATGCATTTCTAATTACAATTGAGGTTACATCTGAAGAGAAGAAGGTTTCAGTTAATTAAATATCAGGGAATATTTTCACAAGATTGGAGACATTTGACAAAGCAATCAAGTCCTAAGCATACTGTGAAAGTTTTGGAGTCTTAACACATTGCTTTAAATATTCCAAACTAGAAATAGCCCTGTTTTGAACAGGCTGTTTAACACCCTAGAGGTACGTGTTTTCCATTCTAGGAGACTTCTATTAACCTATGTGTTGACTTAAGAGCTTAAATGGAAAATGATTATACATATAATTCATTGTTATTAAGTCTTAAAATATTCTTTGTCCTGCCAGCATTCTCAAGGTGTCACGATAATGCAAAGTCACCATCATCATCATCATCATCTGCAACCATTGTGAAAAAAAATTGAAAAATAAAATCCTTCTCACATAATGAATCAAATGCCCTACTGTAGTATCATGGAGTGTTCCTGGTCAGATAACACACACCATTTTACTCATTGCTACAGCGTTAATTAGATATTTGGTGATCTCTTGACTGATTTGATATATGCTGGAATACAATTTCTCTCCACCTCTACTCTAGCTAAGAAATGTATTCTTGGAAAACTTGGACTGTGTAACACGGCTTTACGACTGCATGATCTGAAGGGAAACCGTCCCATTGGGTCTCTATACAATTGCACTATTGAATTTCTCTTTTGGCAACCAAAGCTTAGTAAAAATACTGTTGTGTTTGCATACAGTAACATTGTCCTGTGTATGGAAGAGCAAGGGGCCTTAATACGGAATCATATTTGAGTACTTTGTTGTACAATTATGTGGGAGCATATTTTTTGTCTGAATTACCATTACTTAATTTGTGTTTTAGAAGATATCCACAATTTCCTTGTGCTCTAAATTAATGAGTCCACTGTTGAAAGACAATACCCATGTGTACATGTCTTGATAACAGTGTAACTAACAGCTTTTGATCTCTTGTTCATATTTTCAAGGATGTTTACATAGAAAACATAGCAAACATAGTTTGCATCACCCTGTTAGATAGAAAGAGTGTTTTTCTCTGGAGCACAGAGCAAGTATCTTCTCTGTTCAGCATAACAAAGATAACATCTCCCACAAAGTAACGTTGCAAGCACCTCAGTATAAAGATTGGCCTTCCTAGGTTTGGTGATCCTCAGATCACAAAAACCCACTGCTTACTTGGCATCCACGTTTGCTGCTCTCTGCCAACCTTGTTTGACTTTGAGAGTAAGGTGGGTTGATGAAAACATAAAGTTCATTCTGTCTGCTATGTAATAAAGTCCATTGTCTCTGATGTAGGGATCTCATGTCATCTGTCAGTTTCCATGAAACTATGGCAGGCTAACTTGTTAGTTTGTAATGAGGATGAAACCTCACCCTTCACAGTTCTTGTCAACCACGTTTAGAATATATGTTCAATTCTCCCAGACATATCTTATAAGAGAATTGAAAAAAGCAAAATATAGCTGGAGAAGGATGCTGGTCTAACAATCAGAAGACAGAATCTAAAGATGTATTTCTTAGAAGATAGCCTAGAAATGACCCCATAGCTATTTTTATAGATTGGAAAGATTGCTATTTAAAAGAGGGATAAGATTTATTCTATACTTTTTCAGAATCCAGAAGTCATAAGGATACAAATTCTCACTTATATAATGAATAATACTTGCAACTGCTGAATTTGAGAATATTGCCCAGGTTACCATAACAGTAATGTTGCTTCTCCTCAAACTAGGGATGTTGCAACATTGTACTGGGAAATGTAGACTACCAAATTCTGTGTTGGGGATATTTGTCTTCAAGCAAAATGCAAACTGAGTTATAAAGTATTACATTTTTTCATCTAGCAATGAATGGCATAAAATTTTTTTAAATATGAAATTTATTGTCAAATTGGTTTCCATACAACACCCAGTGCTCATCCCAGCAGGTGCCTTCCTCAATACCCACCACCCACCCACCCCCCTCCCTCCCACCCCCCCCCCATCAACCCTCAGTTTGTTCTCAGTTTTTAAGAGTCTCTTATGTTTTGGCTCACTCCCTCTCTAACCTCATCCCCGAAGGCAAGGGAATTAAAAGCAAAAATGAACTATTGGGACCTCATGAAGATAAAAAGCTTCTGCACTGCAAAGGAAACAATCAACAAAATTAAAAGGCAACCAACGGAATGGGAAAAGATATTTGCAAATGACATATCAGACAAAGGGCTAGTATCCAAAATCTATAAAGAGCTCACCAAACTCCACACCTGAATGGCATAAAATTTATGCTAAAGGGAGATATTTAATTGTTAAGACTGTAGCATCTGGAAAAATAGAGGTTCATAAGAGCTGGGGAACTTAAGGAATATATCATGTAAAGGTAAAATTTGCAATTGGCCCTTGAGATTGAACCAAATTCACCAGAAGGAATGGAGTGACCAAGAATCCTACCTACATTATAAAGTTGAACTTGTAATATCCACAAGAAAACTAACTGGAAAGGAATTGTTCAGAAATAATAGAAGAGTTACTATTAGCACAGTGAAAAAATTTCACAACACTGAAGTGGATTTTAACATTAGTTTGTAGTATTCCTTGATTACTGCCTAATTTTTTACAGTTGTGAACCACATAGTTCTTTCAAATTTAAAGTCATTAATTGTATTTTGCAAAAATATGTCACCATTTTTATTTATTTATATTTAATTCATTATATACTCAATGTACCATAACCTCATAACAATGAACCATATTAAAGAACCACCCAAATACTTGCAAAAGTTTTTAAATCTATGCATCATATCGTTTAACCTCTTGGAAATATCTCTGGTGAGAACAGAGACTGTGTGTCCTCTAGGCATCCTATAACATTTAGAAATATAGTGATCACCAATAATTAATATTTCAAACACTAATAAGTCCCTAAGGAAATAATACTGATTTTTAAGTTCCTTCTAAAACAGGTAGCGATGTCTTCCAAACATCCTGGTAATTAGCAATCCTAAAAAGAATATTCAAAAATACAAATTAACAGTTCTTAAAAAGGAAGGACTTTATAAACTCTTCTGAAACCATTTTAACTTCTTCCCAGGTGCTGATATTAAGTGGGTATTACTAATATAGTCAAGAACTATCATCTTGAGTTATCTATAATATCCTGAAGCAAACAAAATAAGTAATTATTTTGAATAAAGAGAGCTCAGTTGTAAAATTAAACTGAAATCTAATTTCTCATGATATTTCTTCTTAGTAAAATAGGTATTTTTACACATTCAACAAATGGTAAAAGCAAAATAAATTCATATTTGTGAGAAATAAGGTTTATATTTTATTGCAGAAATTAGATATTTGATTAAAAGATACTCATTCTTACAGATACAAATATGTGATCATTTAGTCATTAAAATGTTTTAAAATAATGTTTTTTTTTCTTATTCTTGGTCTGATCCCTAAATATAGACTTCTTTTTTTAATTTTTTTAATGTTTATTTATTTTTGACAGAGAGAGAGAGCGCGCAAGCGAGCATGAGTCGGGGAGGGGCAGAGAGAGAGAAGGAGACTCAGAATCTGAAGCAGGCTTCAGGCTCTGAGCTGTCAGCACAGAGGACAGGACCCACTCGAACCCACAGACCATGAGATCATGACCTGGGCCGATGTCGGACACTCAACCGACTGAGCCACCCAGGCACTCCTATAAACACTCTTTAGAACACATTTGGTTTCATGGAAGAAGCAAGAGATTTGGACGCGTACAGAGACACAGTGTTTATTGTAGGAGGCTATTGAAAAGAGATGCATTCCCGAATCTACATGTTGATCTATTCTGAAAATAGTAACTTCACCTATACTTAGAAAAATTCACCCCTGAAAAAAGGCATTGTCTTGCAAGGAATAGAGGGAAGTTATTTTGTTGTTGTTGTTTTTTAAAGAGATTCACTCTGGCCGTGACAATTTTGCCAGAATTCTCTACAAACTTTCTTTAAACTGTTAGTTAAAGAGACAATAAATAGGTCACAATAAGGCAATGGATATTTGGGGTGCCTGGGTGGCTCAGTTCATTGAGAATCTGACTTTTGGTTGCAGGTCAGGTCATGATTCCAGCATAATGGGATCAAGCCCCACATCATGATCTTCACTGGGTGTGGAGTCTGCTTAAGATTCTCTCTGTCTCACTCTGGCTCACTCGCTCTCTCACTCTCTCTGTCTCCTTCCCCTCTGCTCACACACTCTCTCTCCCTCAAAAAAAAAAAAAAGGACTATGGATATTTCTGTTCTTCTAGTATCTGTAAGTCAAACACAACTGCAAAGTAGTGAAATATCATTTACTTTTGATTCCAGATGGATTTGAAAAGGTAAAGTAAGCATACATAGACTTCTCCCTTAGCAAGAAAGGACATATCTAGCTCACTATCTCATTAGCTAAGTTCTTTTTTTTTTGAAAGGAAAAAAATATATATTATTCTAAAGTAAAAATAATAGCTGTCTTCTTATTAGCGACGATTCAGGTAATGACCAGGAAGGAACTCCCAAGTTGTGGGAGAGTAATAACATGCATAAACAAGCAAGTAAACAATTAAATAGAAATAAAATGTAATAATAGCCAGCACAATTACTTCAGTTTATTCTGATGTTTTAATACATATCTACTTTGTGTGACTTGATTTGGATGCTTGGCATAATTCTGTGAGAACTTACTTGACTGCTGCTCCTCACGGTCCTGATAAAGCCTGCCCCCAGTTGCCCTACCACTCGAGGACCCTGCAAAATTTACTTTCCCTCTGAAATGCTGCTTCCAAAGCCATGAAGACGTTAGTCAAGGAAACCTTGTAACACTAATAAAACAAAATGTCCTTGATTGTTTTATTTGGAGGTGGCAGAAGCCAACAGACAGGAAGACAACAGAGAAATACCCAAAATGACTAGTTGTTGTTTCAGAAACTTAATTAAACGGAATCGTATAATTTGGATCTTGAGTTTCCTAATGTGTGATTCTGGATGGCTAATCTTTCTTCATGTCTTTTTAACAAGGGAACATACCAGCCAGAATTAAAAATAGTGATTTTTACCCTTGGTTACTACTTTTTCAAGATGTTGTCAGTGAAAGACAAGTTGTAAATTTTAGACATGACTTAGAGATACCTGTCACTCTTTATCACTCTGTATACCTCACTGGCCACAGATTTTCACCACATTAATACAAATAGTAAGCTCTGACTGAAAAAAAATCCATTTATAAAAGTTAATCTTAAATGTGTAAACATCTAATAACAGAACTTTAAAACATAAGAAACAGAATATGTTAGACCTCAGTATAACCACTGCTGGAGATTTTTACACTACTCTCTTACCGGTTGATAGAACAAAAAGGAAACTACAAAGCAAAATTCTAATGATATAGAAGATTTGATTGGCTTTGTCAACTTATTTAAACTTATTTACATTAATAAAATATTACATAAAACAGCTGTGGGAAAATAAATACCCTTACATGTGAACACAGTTTGGACCATAACACAAGCCTCAATACATATTATAAGTTTAAATTAGTTGAGAATATTTTGTCTGATTAATGGTTTTAAATTGGAAGTTAATAAAATAAGACATCTAAAAATTTAGAAAATATGTAGAAATGAACGAACACATCCTAGATAACCTGTTGGTCAAAGAAGAAATCGGAGGGGAAATAAAATTGGATTTGGAATGACGGGTAATAACTAATGGTAGAACATTAAACTCTTTTCCCTTAGAATTGGGAACAAGGCATGGATGTTGGCTTTTGTCACTTCTATTCAACATTGTAGCAGAGGACCCAATCAGTACAATGAGGTAAGGAAAAGAAATAAAAATCATTGAGATCATAAAGCAAACATTATGCTGTAATTTTTAAATGAATGGTATTATTGGGGTGCCTGGGTAGCTCGGCAGGTTAAGCATCCGACTTCAGCTCAGGTCAGTTTGTGAGTTCAAGCCCCGCTTCGGGCTCTCTGCGGTCAGCGCAGAGGTCACTTTGGATCCTATGCCTCCCTCTCTCTCTTTGCCCCTCCCCTGCTCATGCTCTCTCGCTCTCAAAAATAAATAAAAACATTAAAAAATAAAGTCAAATAAAGACATAAGAACTTTTAAATGAATGACATAATGGTACACATAGAAAATCCTATGGAATCTACAAAAAGAAAACCCCCAATAAAAATAAATTTAGCAAGGTTGCATGTATACAAGGTTAATGTACAAAAAGTTAATGGCCTTTCTATAATGAACAATGGTAAGTAAAAATTTAAATTTATTTATAATAAGAGCTCAAATACTTAGGAATGAATCTAACAAATGTCTACAATGATTCTATATTCTAAACTACACAATATTGCTGAGATAAATATAAAAAGACACAAATAAGTGTAAAGATATATCACATTCATGGATTAGGAGAGTATTGTTAATATATATCCCCAAATTGATCAAAAATTCAAAGTAATCTTTATCAATATTTCAGCAGGCTTTGTTAGGTTGCCAAGCTGATATTAAAATTTACATGGAATACAAATTATGTAAAATTACAAATACAATCTTACAAAGAACAAAGATGGGTGATTTGCACTATCTTACTTCCAGACTCCTTATTACACTAAAGTAATCAATATAGTGTTGTATTAGTATAACAACAGACAAACAAATCGCAGGAGCAAAATAGAAAGCCAGGAATAGACCCACACTTAAGTGGCAATGTGATTTTCTTCCTAGGTAACAATGCAAAAGTTTCGATGTTGGAACAACCAGGTATCTGTGCAGAAAAAATAAACCTCACTTCATTAACCTACTTTGCTCCATACACAAATGTCCAAATCAAGGTAAATTATAGACTTAAATTCAAAAGCTAGATCAATAAAACTTCTACAAGAGGGGTACCTGGGTGCTCAGTTGGTTATGCATCCAACTGGGGCTCAGCTTGATCTCAGCATTCATGAGTTCAAGCCCCACACTGAGCTCTGCGCTGATAGTGTGAGCCCTGCTTGGGATTCTGTCTCCCCCTCTCTCTGCCCTTCCCTTTCACGTACCTGTACACTCTCCCTGTCTCTCTCTCCCTGTCTCTCTCTCTCTCTCTCTCAAATAAACTTTAAAAAAATTAAAGTAATGAAACTTCTAGAAGAAAATATAAGAGAATACCTTCATGACTCTCAAGGAGTTAAATCCAAATTTTTAATGTTACTTTATTAAAGTTGAAAATGTATACTCATCAAAAGACACTGACTTGAAAATGAATAGTCACCTCAAATGTTAGGAAAAATGTTTGCAGTATATATTTCAGAAAAGGACTTTTATTCAGAATATAAAAATAACTTTTACAATTTAATAATAATTTTTAGCTGGGCTTGCCTTCAGAAGAAACTAGTTAACCAGATCCTAACCTTCTGGAATATTATCTGGGTCTAACTGACCTGGCTGAAGGAAAACACCCAATTCCAGCCATCTGGTTATTCTGTCCCACCTATGGGAGGGCAGGAAACCTGAGAAACACTTGTGAAATTCATAATCCAGAGGCACAGGACTGAGATCTAACTGCAGGACAATAGAATATTCCCCACCCTCACCCTTATTACCACATGACTAAAGTCACATTTACAGCAGTTCCTTTTACTCAGTGTCTCATGTGCAACTATCCAAAAAAAAAAAACAAACAAACAAAAAAAACCATACAACATGTACCAAAAAGCAAAAAACAATACAAGGCATACCAAAAAGCAAAAAAACACAATTTGAAGAAACAGAGCAAGCATCAGAAGCAGACATGGCATGAATGTTGGAAATATCTGACCAGGGATTTAAAACAACTATGATTAATATGCTAGGGGCTCTAATGGATAAAGTAGACAGTATGCAAGAACAGATGGGCGATATAAGCAGAGAGATGGGAATCCTAAGAAAGACCCAAAAGAAATCCTAGAGATTGAAAACACTGTAACAGAAATGAAGAATGACTTTGATGGGTTTACTAGCAGACTGGACACAACTGAGGAAAGAATCTCTGAGATCAAGGATATATCAATAGAATTCCCCAAAATTGAAAAGCAAAGACTACGAAGACTGAAAACAATGACAACAGCATAATATCCAAGGACTTTGGGATAACGGAAAAAGGTGTAGCATACGTACAATGGAAATACCAGAGGGAGAAACAAAGGAGAGAAGAAAATATTTGATACAACAATGACTGAGAATATCCCCCCACATTAATGTTAGATCACAGATCCAGAAAGGTCAGAGAAGACCAAGTAGGATAAATGCCAAAACAAAACAAAACAAAACAAAATAAAATAAAACAAACAACAAAACCCATATGACACTCACACTCCCTCCCCATGAAGTGCTAAAGTGTTATTTGAAAGAAGACTTGGATTAGCCGTAAATATATGTTGCATACTCTAGGGCGGCCAATTAAAAAAAAAAAAGAAAAAAAAATTTCTGATATGCTAAGAAAGCGGAGAAAGTGGTATAATATAAAATGCTCAATTAAATCCACAAAAGGCAGAAAAAGAGTGGAAGACAAAACTGGTTACAAAGAAGGACAGCAGATAGAAAACGGTAACAAATACGGTAGATATTCAACTACAACAAAAGTCACTTTGAACACCAATAGTCTTCACCAATTAAAAGACATATTTTCAGAGAGGATCAAAAAACAAAACCCAACTACATATTGCCTGTGAGAAACCCACTTTAAATACAAAGAAACATATAAATTGCAAGTAAGGGGATGGAGAAAAATATACCATGCTAACATAATCAAAAGAAAGCAGAAATAGGTATATTAATTTCAGCTAAAACAGGCTTCAAGGCAAGGAAAATTATCAGAGATAAGGAAGGGCATCACATAGTGATAAAGGAGTCAGTTCTTCAAGAAAACATAACAATCCTTAATGTATATGAGCTTTACAACTGAGCGTTAAACCACGTGAGGTAAAATCAAATAGAATTGCAGAGAGAAACAGATGAATTCACTAGCGTAGTTGGAGATTTCAACAACCCTCTATCAGAAATGGACAGATCTTACAGAGAAAATCTTTAAGGACATAACTGAACTCAACAACTCAGTAATAACCAAGGCAAGCAACCAAATTAAAAAGGGGCTATAGACTTGAATCGGCATATCACAAAAGATATACAAATGGTTAAGAACCTGAAAAGGTTGCTCAGTATCAATAGTCACTGAAGAAATACAAACTAAAAGTAAAATGAGATACCATTTCTCATCTACTGAAATGGCTGAAATGAAAACAACAGGCATATTCAGCTGCTGACAAGATTTTGAGGAAGTGGAATGCTCTTATACCACTACTCCAAGTGTAAAGTATTATATCCACTCTAGAAAATATTTTGAAAATGTATTATAAAGTAAAGCACATCTACAACCAAACGCTTCAATTCTATGTATTTTCTCAAAAGAAATGAAAATGTAAACAGACTTGTACTTGAATTTCCACAGACGACCTGGAACTCAGAACCATCAACAACCTGCATGTCTATCAAATGAAAATGAATTAACAAATTGTGGGATGAACATACGTGGAACAGTGTTACTCAGAAACAAGAAAGGTAAAGGGGCACCTGGGTGGCTTAGTCGGTTAAGCGTCCAACTTCAGCTCAGGTCATCATCTCATGGTTGGTAAGTTCGAGTCCCACGCCAGGCTCTGTGCTGGTGGCTCAGAGCCTGGAGGCTGCTTCGAAGTCTGTGTCTCCCTCTTTCTCTGCCCCTGTCCTGCTTGCGCTCTGTCTCTCTCTCTCTCTCTCAAAAGTAAACATTAAAAAAAAAAAAAAAGAAACAAAAGAGGTATATACTACTGATACCTGAGACAACATGGATATATCTCAGAAACAGTATGCTAAGTAAAAGGGGCCGGGGGAGGGGGGAGGTGTATATACTGTATTATCCATTTATTTGAAATTGGGATAACAGGCAATCCTAATGTGTAATGAGAAGAGTCAGAAGAGTCGGATAGGTGGTTACCACTGAGTAGGAGGTAGGGTGAGAGGTTAGAAATGTAAAGAAATGGTCTGCTGATGGAAATGCCCTGTGTCCTGTTTTGGGCATTGGTTATAGAAGCCTATACAGCTGTTAAAATTTATTGACTTGAACTTTTACTATTTGTGCACTGAATTACATCTTAATTATACACCCATTACAAAATGTAAAAAGCGAAGATAACAACACCCTAATCAGCAAGTTCAGAATAAATTAGGCAACAGTTCTCAAATTACTGGTGGTGAATTCCAGATAGATTCAGACATGTTATAGGGAATCTATAAATCTGTAAATCAACAAGGAATTCCCTATAGATCGAATAAATGATATTATCAATATGCCATAATTTTTAAAGTTTAAGAATATTCATACCACTGTCATTCATTAAACAAAAATATATGTAAAATTGTTTATAATTTGTAACTTATTTTTTTTATTTTTAATTTTTTTAAATGTTTATTTTTGAGAGAGAGACAGAGACAGAACACAAGGTGGGGGACGGCAGAGAGAAAGGGAGACACAGAATCCAAAGCATGCTCCAGGCTCTGAGCTGTCAGCACAGAGCCCGACGCGGAGCTCAAACTCACAGACCACAAGATCATGACTAAGCCAAAGTCAGATGCTCAACCGACAGCCACTCAGGCACCCCTGTAACTTATTTTTTTTTAAATCCACTGATAGTAACATACAACGGTTATATTTACATTTATTTTACATAACAAAGGGTGATTCTGTTGAGATTTTGAGAATGGTTGAACTCAGGCAAATGAAATGTTTGTGAACCATAAAATACTACATAAATCAGAAGGTGCCTCATTGTATTATCATTAGTGACTTCCAAGACTTGGGAAATACTTGCACCCAAATATTTCAGTCTCAGAAAGGAAAACATGTTCAGCAGCTGAGCAGCGTAAAGAACCGTAATTAACAGTCTTCTGTCACTAAAAATGATATGATGGTGTCTTTGGAAATTCTGACATCATTCAACATACATTCTACCTCACACGCATGTTGGGAAAACACTAGCATATTGGGAAACAAATGGGAAATGACGTGTTCTGTTATATTTTACACGGAGCAGCCAGAACACATGATTTCTACTCCCAGTTGTTCCAATAAACAACTATGTGATAACACGGGCAAGTCAGTTAAATTCTCCGTGATTAGATTCTCCATCTGGAAAAACACATGCAATTTAAAAATTCTATGGAATTCAAATGAATATGTTTTTTCTTGTGTGCCCTGGGCCACCCATTTGGCTAATCCATGGGTATTACACACCATATAGTGTTTTGAGTAAAAGTTCTCCTGACTAAACATTGTAATGTAACATAGGAAAATAAATTGTGTCTCATGTTTGACTTTTAATTCTTCATAGTTCCATTTTAATGAGAAACATGCAATCCCTCTGCCTCTGGAAGCAGAGGCAATGCCAACTAAATCCACCAACTAAGCAGAGAGGTAATGATGATGTTGTTCTGCAGGCAGCTGCAGAATTGTACATTTGTTTTTATCAAGTAAGATATTTTAAGTGCTATTACCACATTTTCCAGGCTGAATGATCTCAAACAGAGTTAAACCCAAAGGAAGGAAGAAAAGAAAAAAAAAAAAAAAACAGCTGTATAAAACAATTTATTTGGACAGCCATGATCTCTTTGCTCACTGTTATGATTCTGCGTGAATTTGAATAAAAACATACTTTTTATAATTTACTTTTTTATGAAACAAGGATCCCATTTTTCTTTCTTTTTAATGAAAAAACAGAGAAATGAGGGTTCCTTTTCTGTGCTCTAAGGGTGGTAAATTCTGAGGAAGAATTATCCTTACAATCAAGTATTCTGTAAGTGCATTCTATGCTATGTTTTTAAAAATTCATAAATGCTAAAAAAAATGAAGAAAGATTCTGTAAATACGGATGTAGTATGAAGGATAATAATAGTAAAAACATTTTTGTGGGTGTTTAACAAGGGCAAGGACATAACAAAATTTCATTTGCTAAGAATGTACAATATATGTTACATGCAAAAAAGATGGATTTAATTTATTTTAAGCAGCAATCACTGTCATTAATATTCAAATTCAATACAGATGCAGAATATTTCCTACATTTTCCAGATTGACTGAAAGTAATGAGAAGGGAAGTTACCAGATATTTGTCTCACATACCGTAAAACTACCTTCAAGGCCCTAAGCAAGATATTAATATATTTTAATTTGTTTTACAGTATTAAATACAAAATTATCCTTGCAGTTGAACATACAGAGAATTTTAGCAATTCTATAATATTCACAGACATTTTTATATTGTATAAAGTTTCTGATGTTTATTTAAAATTTTAAAGAATATTTTCATAATATTCAATATGAAGCTTCCTTTAGGAAAATATTTTTTGATTAAGAAAATTTGATGATAGTACTGATGTTATCTATTTAAAGGTAACAGGCATACTTTGTAGAAAAATGATTATCATAGCTCATCTGCCATTATCTTTGGAAAGCCAAATATAAAATGCCAGATAAATTGCCTTGAGATAAATTCAGAATTTAATATTTCTTACTATGCACAGTTTGAATTTATCTGGCAGAAAGAAAGGTAATTGGCCGGGATTAATTTTTCTTAGTATCAGGCTAGGGCTGTGTCTGCAAAACCCACTTTTTATGTGGAGATACAACAATTCTTATGTCACTCACAACAATGTTGACTATCTTTGTCAACTTCTGTCTCCTCTTCCTCCCTGGCTCCTCAGCGTCTCATCTAGGGCTCCAGCTCTGGTTCAAGTTCTGTACACTGTTTCTCTCTGTCTCCTCAGGAGTGGTGGTGATATCCTCCAGCTCTAGCTGGTCTCTCCACGTCTTAACATTTCTTTCTTTCTGCAGCTTTACCCACAGATCATCAATTTCTCTTTAGAATCACATGTCAGTGCCACTTCTGCTTCCTGCCAAGATTCTGAATGACATAGTGTGGCATCTAGGTGGAAGAATGTAGCTTTACAAATATAGACCTGGATTTCAGGAGAGATGCTGGATGGAACCCTAGATTTCAGAAGCACGGCATATAGTGGGGTGGGAGCCAAGAGAAGCATTTTGATTTCACACGTGGAGCATGCGGAGTGTGTAAAAAGACCCAAAGAAAAACAATTTAGAAAGAAGGCAAGAAAAATGTCGTCTCAACACAGGAGAACTAGAAGAAAATGGTTTTTGCATGAGAATAAAGTAGGGGGCTTACAAATAAAGTGGACTATGAAGAGTTATAAATAATGAAGAAAGGTTACATCATTTGGACACTAAAAGGATATTATTGGATCTGATCATTAATGTGTTTTGTTTTGTTTTGTTTTGTTTTGTCTTGTTTTTTCATTGCCAGAAGAGTTTCAGGAAAGCTAGAGATCTAGAAAACATTTTATTCAATAAAGTAGGTGAGAAAAGTAGAGTTAAGAATGATCTTTTATAAATGCTGGTGTTTGAGGGAAGAAAAGAGGCAGCATAATGGGTTTGGAGATAGCAGGACCTAGGGAAAGTGTTTTAGTTGGAGAAGAAAGGATAATTATATTTTAGGGAACACGACTCATTGTATAAATTTTTAATTTCTGTCCATTCCTTATATTAAAAATGTAAAGGGAGTATCTAACTTACTTTTATTCTTAGCCCAGCATATCTTAACCTATAACCCCGTATTTGGGAAAAATTCCACAGGCTAATCCCAACTACAACCCACCCCCCAATATTTGACTACAGAAATTCAGAAGCCACAAGAACCCATTTTTAAAATATACCAAAAAATGCCCTTTGTATAAATAATATATCCTTAATTCAACATGATGATGTTGACACTTTTGATCTCATGAAACAGAGATCATCAGCCTCACAAATCTATAAAAAGCATTCACAAGTTTCTTACACACACATACACACACACACACATACATACACATGCACGCACAGAGATGTAAAATAATACAGGGCTATTCTAAGATGTGAAAGAAACATTTTTTTTCTGTGTTCTGATCAGGCATTTATCTACTCCAGCAGACATGTTGATGCTCTCATATAGAATTGGTGTTGACTTGTGGGAAGTCTTGTTCATATTTTAAATAAGTCAATTGACCTATGTTTATAAAAATCTGTGACTTATTTCCACCAAAATCTTTTGAGGCATTTATTTTAAAATGTGGCATCTTGGGCTCTTTTCCAGACCATCTGAATGAAAATCTCTTTTGGTGGATACTTTACATCACTCTTGTCAATGTAACGAGTCTCTAGAGGAGACAACATTATTATGACAATGACTGGTGGGGCACACAGAAGTTTCTGGAATGAGTTACCGTTACCCAACAAGCATCTGGTTTTTCTACAACCCTAGATATTGAGGTTTGGGGGCTCTTCTAGAGATTACAGATATAAATAACACCAAGGTAAAATGCTGAAGCAGAATTATTTTAGTGACAACTGACAATAATAAAATGTCTTCAAAATAATAACTTTTTAAAAATAGTACAATAAACAGACTTCAAGTTAAAACTTAAATGTTTGTATATTTAGGAACAGTTTAGGTAGCTGTAACTGATGAATACACTATTAGTTTTATTACTTATCTTATGGTTTTCAGGGTCCATTTACTTGAATCACAAATATGAGCAGAATAGGCTGATTTCAGTAAGCTTTTCTGGGGCTCCAAAGCCATGTGCGAGCCATATGAGCTACTCTTTATAGTTTATGCTAACCCGAAAACCTCAATAAAATAGAGCATTTTCTTCTTACAGTTGCTCACAGTTTATTCATTTAGAAACATATTCTGCCCTTAAATACTTGCATGTCTATCTTGTTGAAGATAATGGGATTTGTCTTGGGTAATGAAAGTCAGAATATGGCTGAAGAGACATTATGGAATTTACATAAATCTATGAGCATATATCTTCATTCTTGTATAAGGTGAGGAGAATTTTGCTGTGATCATTGTCTGCCTCTCCAAATTTTTTTGCAAAGTATGGTACATAATGCACAAGCCAATATGAAGTATTTGAACAGTAATTGCCTCCATTATTGTTGTACCATCTGCCCTTTTCATGTACCATCATTTCAACTAATCACTTATAATTGTTTTCAAGATGTGTAGAGTGTCTGAAGTTAATTCATCAAAGCAAAATCAGTGGGAGGTGGAACAGTGCCAGAGGTGAACAATGTTGAGAATATCTAGAGAGCCCTGGTACTAAAAGGGCAAGGCATTTTCTCCTCCCACTCTCTTCCTACCCCCTTTAAGACAGTGCAGAGGAAACACCATGCAAAATGGAGCAGATTGGCCATGAGAATAAGACATCATCCTTCCATATCATCTTAGCCACATGCCTCACCTATACTTTCCCTCTCTTGGCTACATTACTCATTGCACCTTCATAATAAAGACTAGATTATCCAAAGAAAACACTGAAAACTAAAATGATACCAGTCTATGTCAAGGCATCGAAGAGCAGGAATGTCTTTACCACATCAGCCATACAACAAGTTTTAAGTATTTCATGCTTTTCTGCCTACTCATTTCCAAGTAATGCTTTATAAAGTATTTTTGAATGGTTAATGCATTTCTAGATGTCCCCCCATCATCTGTTGTGGCTTTGCTACTTATCTAATTCATTTATTTACTTCTTTTTTTTAAAAAAAATTAATGTTTATTTATTTTTGAGAGTGTGAGTGGGGGAGGGATAGAGAAAGAGGGAGACAGAATGCGAAGCAGGCTCCAGGCTCTGTGTTGTCAGCATGGGCCCCGACACAGGGCTCAAACTCACAAACTGAGATGATGACCTGAGCCAAAGTTGGATGCTTAACCGACTAAGCCACCCAGGCACCCCTTATTTACTTCTTTTTATCCCTTTCAAAGTTTCCATTTGATATTACAAATGAAAAGTGATAAGTACCTCAAATTCTGAAGAATCTTTCTTTTGATGTAAAGTAATGTTATTTAATTTACTTAATCAATTTAGTCTTCTCTCACTTCAACCCCCTGTCTCCATACCACCAATCTGTTCTCTATATCTATTCATTGCTTTTTAAGATTCCACATACAAGAGCAACCATATGGTATTTGTCTTTTTCTGTCTGACTTATTTCACTTAGCATAATGCCCTTGAAGTTTATCCATGTTATCACAACTGACAGGATTTCATTTCTTGTTGTGGCTGAATAATATTCCATTGTGTATATATACCACGTCTTCTTTATCTATTTACCCATCCAAGGATGTTTAGATTGTTCCGTATCTTGGCTGTTGTAAATAATGCTGCAGTGAAAGTAGGGCTGCATATATCTTTTTTGAGTTAGTGTTTTCCTTTTCATTGAATAAATGCTCAGAAGTGGATTGATGGATTGTATGGTGAAGTTTTTGAGGAACCTCCATACTGCTTTCCACAGTGCCTGCACCAATTTACATTCCCACCAACAGCACACAAGGATTCCCTTTTCTCCACATCCTCGCCAACACTTGGTATTTCTTGTCTTTTTGGTAATAACCATTCTAAGAGGTGTGAGGTGGTATTTCCTTGTGGTTTTAATTTGCATTTTGATGATGCTTAATGATGTTGAGCATCTTTTCATGTATCTGTTGTCCTCTTTGGAAAAATATCTACTCAGATTTTCTATCCATTTTTTAAATTGGATTATTTGATTTTTGCTATTGAGTTATATGAATTCTTCATAGATTTTGGATATTAACCTTTTATCAGATATATGAATTGCAAATATTTTTGCAAACCTATCCTGTAGGTTGCCTTTTTGTTTTGTTGATAATTTCTTTTGTTGTGCAGAAGCTTTGTAATTGTCTCACTTGTTTATTTTTACTTTTGTTGCTTTAACTTTCTGTGTTAAAGTCATTGGCATGACCAATATCAAGGAGTTTACTGCCTATCTTTTCTTCTGGGTGTTTTATAGTTTCAGGTCTTACAATACATTAAAAGTATCGTAGTCCAACTAATGATCAAGCTCAATCTGAACCATCAAAATCATGCCATGTAATCTAATCCAAGTAGAAATTTGAGACAAGTAACAAAGTAAGATGTTCAACAATGAATGAAGTATTGCTAACATTTTCTCCTTTAATGTTTTTATTCAATTTAGTTTGTCATTTGTAACATGTTCTCTGGTCAACAAAGTCCTATTGTCAGGTAATGGTTTCTCTATCAGGCACAGTGTTTTCTCTTTAATCTCCCACATCTGGAGGAATATGTAGAAGAAATGAAGTGCAGGATGGTTCTGAGTCATAGAAAATCAAACTCCTCCTAGACCTAGAGACATACAGGCTCTAGGCTTCCCTATCTCCTTAGCTTCTTAGGTACATAGGACAGGCCCTAATTTCCCTCCCTCCATTCCCACAGCCCAGTGATTCTCAATCAGGGGAACTTGTCAATGTCTTAAGACATTTTTCATTCCCACAACTGGAAGGATGTTACTGGAATCTAGTGGGTGGAAGCCAGGGATTTTGCTAAATATCTTATGCTGCATAAGACAGTTGACCACAGCAAAGAATTATCCAGCTCGGTATATCATTAGTGCCAAATCTGGGAGTTTTTCAAAGCATTTTCAGTGATTTGAGACAGATTTTTAAAATTATTTTTGTCTACAAAATGCAACTATAAATAAATTATAACTTGAAAGGTGTTCAGGAAACAATAGAACTTTAATTGTGTTACTACTTACATTTGTATTGCAACCTAAAAATGCTTTGAAAATAAGCAAGAGCATCATGGGTTTTAAAAGAAAGCTTGGTTTATTAATGTCGGCGCCATTGAACTTAGTTAACCAGGTGCCTGGTATAGAATAGTTACAACTGATAGATTATATGTAAATCCACTGAAAGGGGATTAAGACCTACATAAATACTTTGAATTAAGCATCTAAAATCTAACCCAAAGTATAGATTTTAAAGAACTATTTTGAACTTCAGCTTTTCTTTTCTTTTCTTTTCTTTTCTTTTCATTTAGGGACATTGAGGCTTGCTGAAGTCTCTTAGTGTTTTGTCTTAGAAATAGTCCCTCCCTTCCCCCCGTGGATGCCAAGGACCAAACAACTTTACCTTAAAAACAGGTCAAGCTCCCATAAGGATGTGAAATAGGGAAGGATTACCTTTGGCTTCCTATTTTCTTAGAGGCTCAGTGTTCTCATGGCTTTTCTTCTGGTGACCTATAGAAAATTGTGCAAGGAATGAAGCTAATATGGATACACATGAAGCAAAACTGAGTGTACCTGATCAGGTTGCCGAGTGTTTCCTCTTTGAGGGGCTGCCATAACAAGGCTCTTCACCCACATTTGCTTTCTCGGTCTCTAAATGCCTTCCAGTTTTTCTCAGTAGGTATAGGTAGATGAGGTGTTCATTTGTTCACTTATTTAATAAATATTTATTTTGTGGCAGGCAATTTTACAGCACCGTGCTAGGGAAGTACAGTGGGGAAAGCAAAGCTGGAGTGTGAGGCTTCCTGGGAAGGCTAGTTTAAGGATTATGTGAATGAGGGAGCATTGATGAACAGAAAATCATGGTAGTTGTCAGGGGAAGATAAGATGTGTGGGGCTAGTATATGACATAGTGAGAAAAAAGGGATAAGGTCAGGAGCAGAGAATGAACGAGGAGACATGTATGTATGACACTGTGCTTAAGAGATAAGCTGCTCTGCTCTGATGTACTGCGTCACAGAGATAAGTTGTATAAGAAGTAGAGAAGGGGGGCTGTTGCTTCGAGTGATGATATTAGGAAGGCTACTGGAGGCAGGATGAATGAAATGTTTAACACAGAGTGAGCAAAGCTGCAATTTAGTCCATATTTCCTTTGGAAGACAGAGCTCAAGATATCAATGTTAGCAACTTGGGGGCCCCAAATAAACAAAGACCTTCGAGATACGAGTGGCTTGAGTTGTGGCTTCTGTGTATTTTTAGTGTTATCGTGAGACCAGCAACAACTACTGAAGGATTGGAGTAAGGCGCTCAATGTTTTCATTTTTTTCTGCCTGAATCTTTTATTTAATATTTAAGAATTTATCCTTATCTGCCCACTTCTCTATATCAGCCTTATATGCTTCTGGGAATTTCCACCATCTTTTTTTGTTTGTTTTGTTTTGTTTTTTCCTTGCTCTCTCTACCTCAATCTGGTCATCGCAGGAGGACAAAATATCTCCTTTAACTTTGAAACTCAATACTGACATTGTTGAGTCAACTAAGGATGTAAGAGAGAACTGGCCTCAGCATCAGAGGCCCCCAGGAGGGTGTATAGCATTAAGCGTGGGCTTTTGCAAACTATAACTTCTCTCTTTTCTCTACCCTCTTAATCTCCCATCTTTCCCCTGAGACTCATTAGCCATTAATCATTATCTTAAATGTGATTTGTTACTAAAAACTAGGGTTTGTTCAATCAGATCAGGTTCAAGAGGCATCGAGGTACTCCTTTGGAATAATTTGCTTTTATGACTTACTTGGTCAATTAGGTCATTCTCTTTTTATGTACAAAGTTCTCCACCCCCCTCCAAATAATAAGAAGCTATTCAAAGAGCTTTTTTACTAGATCTCTTGTTAAAAACAAAAAAAAAGCTATTATGTCTTTTGGACATATTAGTGTTTTTCCAATGAGAAAGTGCGTAATTTTAATATATAGGAAAGACTTAAAGGCATATTTGCTAATGATAGGCTTCTTGGTATCATTTGACTACCAACCCAGGGTTTGGTAGAATTCTTCATTCTTGTGTCTTCCATGCCTACTTGAAAGGCAGAGTTCATTCAACTTTCAGTCAAAAGGTTTATGAATTTTGGTAGCTCGTTATTTTAAGATTTTCTACTGGAAAGTGATCCACACTGGATGGTTGCTATGAAAAATGAGGTAGTTTTTGGTCATTAATAATGACTAATTTCATTAATACTTTCCCTTTCAACTGTTCACAATTCTGGAACCGTCATATGTTCTTTTATGTAACCACGATCGTTTCTTAAATTATAAAATTCAAAGAAAATTATCAAGCAATGAAGTACAGTAACTAAGAATATGATCTCCATACTCCTGGTGGATTTCATTCACGGTTTCATCTATTACTAGCTGGGAAATTTAGTTTATCATTTTGCACCTGTTACTTGATCTGTTAAAGGGAGTAATAGTACTCTGTTCATAGGTTGTAAGGTGCTTAGAACAATGTCTGACACATAGTATGTGCTTAATAAATGTAAGTATATTCTTTCCATTAGAACACATAATTTGTGAGGGCAGGAATTTTTGTCCATGTTATTTTTTTTCCTTATTACTGGTGCCTGCAAGTCTGGAATACAGTTGGAATTCAATGAATATTTGTTGATGGGATTCAACAATGGAATATGGTTCTATTTTATACATACACGCGCGCACGCGCGCGCACACACACACACACACACATTGAAACCTTTTTGTTCCTGGATGAGTTGACTTTTCCTCCACGTAGCATGTTCTCTTCTGACTTGAGTATGATCAGATTATCACTACAAATTTCACAGCTGTCAGTTCATTAACCCACTAAGTGTCTAAGTTAATATCAATGTGATATTATTGGTACACCTGCTACCCATACTACAAATTTAAAAGTACCCCTTTCTGTGTTGCTAATTGACTTGATCATTACCTTTATGAACAGACGGTGATGTTTTCCTGGACAGAGAATTGCACACATTTAAGTATGCTCTAAAATTTTCACATAGTGAAAGTTGATTGAAGTTTAATGGAGATGAGTTAGACTGAAGATTTTGGTGAAGACGTTTTAAGGTTTTACATTTCCTTTAAAATTAATCTCTAAAATGTGTCATAGGGCTTCACCATTACTTAATCTTACTCAGAAAAATAATTCTAACTCCAGTTATTTCAGGATTTTCAGTTATTGTAGGATCCGTAAAAGTAATGGCTCTAAACTTTAGCAAGTATCAGAATCAACTAGAGATCTTGTTAAAACAGGTTGCTGGGTCCCACCCACCAGTTTCTGATTCAGTAGGTTCGGAGGTGGGGCCTAAGAATTTCCTTTTCTAATGCATATCACGTGATGCTGGTATTGTAGGTCTAGGAGAGACACTTGAAGAATGACTGGATTAAAGGTTCATATCAAATGATAAATTGATAATTAAATGCAAACAATCAGTCTCAAAAAAGGAAGATTTGTGGAGCTGTTTTCAGTATCTACAAGGCCACAAAGGGGTGCCTGGGTGTCCCAGTTGGTTAAGTGGCCGACTTTAGCTCAGATCTCATGGTTCAGGAGTTCGGGCCACATTGGGCTCTGAGCTGACAACTTAGAGCTTGGAGCCTACTCGGGATTTGGTGTCTCCCCTCTCTCTCTCTGCCCCTCCCCTGCCTACACTCTTTGTCTCTCAAAACTGAATAAATGTTAAAAAAAAATTTAAAAATTTACAGGGCCACTAACTGGGAAAAGGACTGAACATGCTAGATATGTCTTTTAAGGATTAACTAATTCATGAAAAACTATCAAGAATATTTCAGCTTATATTGAAGAAAAAAAAAGTTTAACTTAATTATAGAGAGAGACTACCCAAAGGTGGCTGAGGCCATGAGTTCTTTGTTGGTGGAGATATTTAAGTTGAAAGTCTAGGACAAAGACAAATCCAGAGTGGGTAAAAATTTGGTACTCTGTGGCTCTGGGAATGTCTTTATATCGTAAGCTTACGAGTCTAAGAAACTTTTTTAAAAGTCATCTATTTGAGTTACTGTCTCTAAGCAAGATATCCAAAACATTTATCATTCCAGGAATGATTAGTTGTGAATAGTATGTTCGTTTTCTGTGGGTGCTGTAAAAAATGGACACAAACTTGGTGACTTAAGATAACAAATAAATTATCTCAAAGTGCTGAAGGCCAGAAGTCCAAAGTCAAAGAAGCAACAGGACTGCATTCTGGTTGTAAGCTTTAGGGGAGAATTCATTCTTTATTTCATCCAGCTTCTGGTGGCTGCTGGTATTCTCTGCTTTGTGGCTGCTTCATCCAGTCTTTGCCTCCTTGATCACATGCTTACCCCTCTTCCATCTTTGCCAAAACCCCTCAGCCTCCCCCTGATAAGGACACTTGTGATTACATTTAGGGCCCACTCAGACAATCCAGGGAGATCTTCCCATCTTAACATTACTAAGTTAATCACAACTGCAAGACCTTTTCTAAGTGAGATAACATTTACAGGTTCCGGGTATGAGGGCCTAATATCTTGGGGCCACGATTTAGTCTACTACAAATTATAAGCCCCATCTTTTATTTATTATACTCTTATGAGGTAAATGTACTATGTAAAGGGTCCTGGGTGTGGAAGAAGTTCTTTTTTCTACGTTTTAATATTTCTGCTACAATGTAGATGAAGGAAAAGACATACAGAAGACAATTTTTACTCATCCATTTTCTTACATGAAAGAAATTAAAATTTTTGCCAAAAATGAGATTTCCTATAGCATATAGATTATGTTTTTCCTGACAAGTGTTAAGGAGGGTGCTGTGCTACATTGTGTTCTTCCCTGGAATATTCAGCGGTTCATCTCACTAAAACTGATCTGCTTTACATGTAAGAACAGACATAGACAGCTGCTTTCATGCAAAAAGGGGCAATTGGCTATTTATAATGTTATTAAACTGGTTTTAACAAGTATGTGAAGTTAAAAAAAAAACAACCATTAGAAGGCTAAGTATCAGTATTGATATTTAGTAGATCAAGTTTAGCAAATCAAATTCATTGCAATTGAATTAAATCAATTGTCATCTTTTAAAACTGCATTGAGATGTACTCTACATGCCATATAATTCCTTTTAAAGTATTAATACAACAGAATTTAGTATATTCACAGTTATGCAACTATAACCAATATCTGATTCTAGAACATTTTTATCATTCCACCCAAAGAAACCTCATACCCATTAGCAATAATTCCCTATCCCCACCACTACCTGCAGGGAAGTAATAGTCTACTTTCTGTCTACTGTAAATATACATATAAAAAAAAAAAATCAGACACAGGGCGCCTGGGCGGCTCAGTGGGTTAAGCCTCTGACTTCGGGCCAGGTCATGATCTCACGTGAGTTGGAGCCCCTGGTCAGGCTCTGTGCTGACAGCTCTGAGCCTGGAGCCTGCTTCAGATTCTGTGCTTCCTCTCTTTCTGTCCCTCCCCGGCTTGTACTTTGTCTCAAAAATAAATAAACATTAAAAACAATTTAAAAAATCAGACCCAAAAATATTTTGTGACTGGTTTCCTTCATATATTATAATATTTTCAAGGTTCATCATGTTGTAGTATGGAGCACTATTTTATTCTTTCTCATGGCCAAATCATATTCCGTCATATGGATTTAGTGCATTTTCTTTATTTAGTAATCAGTTGGAGTTTTTGGTTGTTTCCGCTTTTTGACTGCATGAATAATGCTGACATAAACATTGGCAGGCAATAGTCAATATTAAACAAAGGAAATCACCTTGAAAATTGTGCTACGAAAATCTGAGTAAATTTTGAAAACTTTGAAAGCAAGAAAAATGAAATCATCTGTTACCATAACACCGTCACGTGGTATATTATACAAATCTTTGACTCTATGGTTCTAAAATCTTAGGTTCTTCACACTGGAATTACAGTAAGAATTAATCATTCTGCCTCCCCCCCCCCACCCCATGTGCTGGTATATCCATTTTGACAAGAGAATACATATTCTCCTCTATACCTTGAAGTAGGGAAAATATCATAAAACTTCTATGGAAAACAGAAAGGTCATTGCTATCCCTAATTTACTCGATCTCAGACTTCTCTGAATGTTAAACTACCTGTGTTATCCTTGATCTGTAAACTTGACCTCTAAATACTAATTTAAATGATTTATGTATTTGTCAGAAAGAGATAGTGACCTAAATACTCCAGCAGGTACTTTATGTCAATATCCCAAGAATATAATCTCTTATTTTACCTTGTGAATACTTATGGTAGAGAATGAAATGAGAAATAATTTTTGTGCTTTAGCCTTTCAATTACTAACAGTAAATATTATATATATACATTTTTTTTCCAGCTTTGAAAAGATTTCAGACTATCCCTTCATTGTCTGAAACAAAAACATTGTTTGGAAAAAAAACTGAAAAATTTATAAAATGGTTTTTTTTAATTTTTTTGTAAGGATAGTTTTGTTTAATGTTTACTTATTTTTGAGAGAGAGAATGTAAGTGGGAGAGGGACAGAAACAGAGGATCTGAAACAGGCTCTGTGTTTTACAGCAGAGAGCCCCAGGTGGGGCTCAAACCCACCATCCGTGAGATCATAACCTCTGCCAAAGTCAGACATTTAACCAACTGAGCCACCCAGGCACCCATTTTTTTCTTTCTAATGAAGGCTTTACTTTTTCAAAGCAGTTTTAGGGTCATAGCAAAATTAAGTGAAAGGTACAGTGATTTCCCATAAGCCCCTGGCCCCCAACCATGCATAGCCTTCCTCATTATCAACATCCTTACCAGAGTGATACATTACAGTTGAACTTCTATTGACACATCATTATCACCCAAAATCTATTATTTACTTAGGGTTAATTCTTGATGTTGTATATTCTATGCAATTAGACAAATGTACAATGACATGTATCCATCGTTATGGTATCATACAGAATATTTTTGCTGCCCTAGAAATCCTCTGTGCTCTGCTTATTAATCCCTCCCCCTACTCCAACTCTGGAAGCCGTTAATCTTCTTATTGTCCCCATAGTTTTTCCTTTTTTTTCATAGCTTTTCCTTTTGTAGAAAGTCATAGAGTTGCAATCATACAGTACATAGCTTTTTCAGTTTGCCAGCTTTCACTTGGTAATGTGCATTTAAGTTTTCTCTATGTGTTTTCATGGCTTTGATAGCTCATTTCATTTCAGCACTGAATAATATTCTATTATCTGAATGTGCCACAGTTTATTCATTCACCCATGGAAGGATATCTTGGTTGCTTCCAAGTTTTGACAATTATGAATAAATCTGCTATAAACATCCATGTGCAATTTTTGTTCAGACATAAGGTTTTAACTTCACTGAGTAAATACTAAGGGCACAATTGTTAGATTATATGGTTAGAGTGTGTTTACTTTTGTAATTAACCACTAAACTGTCTTCTGAAGTATCTGCACTATTTTGCATTTGCACCAGCAATGAATGATCATTCCAGTTGCTTCACATCCTCACCTACATTTGGTGTTGTCAGCTTGTTGGATTTTAGCCATTGTAATAGGCGTGTAGTGTTATCTCATTGTCTTACTTTGCATTTCTCTTGTCACATATGAAACAGAGCATCTTTTCATATGATTATTTGCCATCTGTGTATTTTCTTTGCTGAGGTATATGTTAAGGTCTTTGGCATATATATATATATTTTTTTTTTAATATATTTATATATATATTTATATATACATATATATATATATTTTACAAATTGGTTGTTTTCTTCTTGTTGAGCTGTAAGAGTTCTTTAAATATTGTAGATAATAATAGTTCTTTATCAAATGCGTGGCGAGCAAATTTTCTCCCAGTCTGTGGCTGCTGTTTTCATTCTCTTGTCACTGTCTTCTTCAGAGCAGAAGTCTTCAATTTTAATGAAGTCCAGCTTATCAATTATTGGAGACTTCTTTTGTCCTAGAGTTGACAAATATTTTCAAGAAGCACTGGTTTAATTAAGAGTATTCTACGGGGCGCCTCGGTGGCGCAGTCGGTTAAGCGTCCGACTTCAGCCAGGTCACGATCTCGCGGTCCGTGAGTTCGAGCCCCGCATCAGGCTCTGGGCTGATGGCTTGGAGCCTGGAGCCTGTTTCCGATTCTGTGTCTCCCTCTCTCTCTGTCCCTCCCCCATTCATGCTCTGTCTCTCTCTGTCCCAAAAATAAATAAAAAACGTTGAAAAAAAAAATTTAAAAAAAAAAATAAAAAAAAAAAGAGTATTCTAGTGTAATACAGAGTATATGTTTTCAATGTACTTATTTTAAAGGGAGAGCCAGTTTTTCCTACAAAGTTGGATTTTACAGTTAAGATTCAACAAAATGACAAATACCAATGCTACTAACTTGTTTTATGTAACAACAATTTATGTATTTCCAGAATTTACACACTGTGTACCAAATGGTACCAAACAAATGGTACCAAACAAACAAACAAACAAAAAATGATAATATAGCACAATTTTCCTGGTATATAAGCTGATAAGAAACAACTTCCCAGGGTACCTGGGAAGCTCAGTCAGTTAAGCATCTGACTGTTGATTTCTGCTCAGGTCATGACATGATCTCAGGGTTTGTGAGATCTAGCCCCACTTTGGGCTCTGCACTGACAGCTCAGAGCCAGCTTGGGATTCTTTCTCTCTCTCTCTCTCTCTCTCTGTCTGGCCCTCTCACGTGAGCTAACTCTCTCTCTCTCTCTCTCTCAAAATAAATAAACTAAAAAAAATAGTAATAGGGTCATCCATGTCAATGAATTCTATTTAAGTGCTACAAAGTAAGTAAATGCAAAATAGTAGAAAGTTCATGCACTGCATTTTAAGTTAAGCCAAAATTATAAAATAAATTATTTTAAAACAAAATGCAAATACCTGCACTTTTGTTAAAACAAGTTTGTTTGAAAAGTAAAAGATCTTACAAATGAACTTTGGGCAAACCAGGATCACTTAGGGCTCCCTGCCTTGACTTCTCTATTGTAATAAACTGCAGTCAGAGTAGAAAATCTTTTACTCCCTTCCTGTCCTCAAACTCTGTTTCTTATGATACTATCTTTGGATCTCTATTATTTCTGGAAAAACCATGGCTAGATATTTAATCAAATATTGTTTATTTCCCCCCAGAAATACATGCAGCCTAAGTCATATCGCTTTAACCACCAGATTTCAATGTACAGAATTAAGATATTTTTTGACCATAGGTTGTCATAAAGTGTGAAAAGGCAGTATGCGATTTTATATGCTTTCTTGTGTCTTCTATGCATTCCATAAGCTTTTCCCATTTCCCTTCTTCCCATGGTTATAGATTTCAAGCATCTGAATTTTATTTTAAGTCAATTGGAAACATTAGGTTGATGTGGATTATACACAGGGGATCTGAATGGGAAACTTGTTTATTTCATCCATATGGGTTTATTGTAACTTCACCAGAAAGAGCCTACAAAAGAGCACCTCAGTGAGAGAAAAAATGGCATTATTTTTATTTTCAACTCCAAAAGGGAAAACTAAAATTTCATCCCAGGGAGCATTCCATCTAACCAGATCACTCTTATGTGAACAGAATCCAAGCCACGTGGCACCGCCTTGCACTGCTGAACTTAAAACTACTTATTACTGCACTCCCCTGGAAATCAGATAGAGTTTGAAATTCAGAATACTCAATATCACCTGACAGATTTCTCATTTCAAATGATCACAACACCACAGAAATGCAGGATCTATGACCCTTTATTCTGGAGTGATGATATTTACTCTACTTGGATACACAAAGGGCCTTGTACTCCCGTTTTCCTTCAGTTGCAGAATTAGGCCAAGAAAGGGCAGGCTTCTTTAGCAAGCTTTCTCGAAGCTTTCATTATGGTCATTTGTTACAAGGTGACATTGTCTTTAGTACGTGGGACTTATTAAATTCTCTCCTGAATGAGTCATACTGAGGTACAGTATCTGAGATAAACAGACTTCTTCAGACTGATTTATTTTCCCAATCTAATTCTCTTAGACATCATGTTATTTGGAGAGCTCTGAAAAGATAACTGTGTCTTAGTCTCTGGTTTCCATGCATTGTCAGAGGCTTTATAGAGAGTTAAAGTCAAACAATTTAAACATTTAGCCATATCGCAAAAGGAAACCATGAATACCCAAACATCGCAGAGAGGGCAAACAAAACCCATTAAGCGGTGGGTGAATATCACAATTTCTGACACGGAATGAAGCCTGAAACGCTTCGTCCCTTCTTAGCCCTTCAAAGGCAGGAATCGTTTTTAGGGTTGATTCCTAAAGTGTATAACTTAACCATTTCAAGTGCCACTTCTAAAAGTTATATATGTCATTTCGCTCAACATTAAAAATAGCCACATTCTGAATTGCTAAAAAAAATTAAATTGCAACTAGAGGAAGAAAAACATTCTTGATTCAGGAACATATATATAGCTAGCTAGTAACCTAGATTAATAGATTGAGAAATGATAAAATGTATCAATAACTACACATGGAAAACCTGGTTTAGAGATACTTTTATTTGCAATCATGGCAAATAGTTAGTGAACACTTAATCTCTCACTGGGTTACCATCATTTTACTTAAGTATGAATATAGCCCAATACTGCAGATTTTATTTTGTCCCATTTTATATAGATGAGGAAAAGTACTGAAAGACAGACTATCTACTGTGTTGCTCAAGGTCATACAACCAGTAGATGATAAAACAGAGCTCAAACCCTGGCTGCTTTAGCTAGCCTGCTTCATTTCTTGCAGAAAGGATTTATGAAACAGTTTTAGGGAACTAATATTTTACAAATTTCTAGAAAGTACATTATGCAAATACATAACAGCTATCTATTTTCAGTTCTGTTTAGGTTAATAGATAAGTTTTCCTTTGAATTGATGGTATAAGTTAAATTGATTGTTTACCTTTTAGATATGAGAAAAGCAAAGCCCTAGTAACTGACCTAAAGCTAATTGATTTAGTAAATCTGCAAAAAGATTACTTCTCAGCAAAGGGCTAGTTTTGAGTAAGTAAATTTACCTCCTTACCAAACAATTCTGTAATGGTTCAATTGTATTCTGAAGTCCTTCATATTACTGGAAAAAAACGGTTTCCGGTCTTCCCTCCTTGCATAAGTAATTGTCTGCCTTTTACTTTGCTTGCCCTGAAGCAGGGAGTGACAACATTTTTTTTTTTTTTTACAAAGGGCCAGATAGTAAATATCTTAGGCTTTACAAGTCATGTGTGGTCTCTGTCACGTATTCCCCCTTTTTCTCCCTTTTTTTTCCCCTTTTATAATCCCTTAAAATATTTCAAAATTCATATTTGGAAGCTGCACAGAAGCAGTCCATAGGCCAGGTTTGGGTCAAGGGCTTCTGGTCTGTAGAACTTTCCTGCAGAGAATTCTGTATGTGTCCTTGTCTCCTAGTTGTTCCAAGATAACACTCACTCAAAGTTTACTATACATAGTGATCATTCAAATTCTATATACTTATGTGTATATACATTGACATATAAAATACATTTAAAACATATAAAGAGATAGCTATAGGAGCTATAACATTGACTTGTAGATTCTTATTTTCGTAGCGTTAACTCATCTCATTTCAGAGTTCAAAGTGCTTTGCGTGCCACAGGATAAGCTGCCTATTTTTTTCCATACGGCCTCTATAAGTGCAGTTTGAAGGTTTCCAGGAAAATATTGTAATTCAGAAGAACTATCTTTAAGTTCTTTCAGTGTACGTTTTCATAATGGTCAGTCTGCCTTTACATAGATTATATATTGCTGAAGAAAGTTCAGTATTTTAAACATTCCTGATGATCTTGCAACTTTTTTCAGCTTTTGTCTTTCTAGAACGTCTCCTTTTCTGTGTTGGCAGCACAATATCACTGAACACAGAGCAGGAGGAGAAATGTACAATCAGCCTTCACAGGCTGGTGTCACCCAGCTCTAAGTGGCCACTCTTCTGAGTCAGTATTTACGCCCACAGACCAAAAAATAAATAAACAAAAGACAGCAGGGCGTGTTTGCGTGTGTGTGTGTGTGTGTGTGTGTGTGTGTTTATTCAATAGTGTTGCAGACTTGACTGCAAGTTGTCATTTGCAATCTCTGTTCAGACAGACCACAGCCCAAAGAGTAATTTGTCTTGGGTGCTAAGTGTCAATATTAGAAAATATTTTTAAGCCTAGCATGTAAATGTTGGGTTTGGTGGAATCTGAGCATTTAGTAATATTTTTGTTGAATAGGTAGGAAGGACGCCTTGCTGTCCTCGAAGCACTGTTATTTTTTTGTTTTGTTTTGTTTTATCCTAGGTGATCCCTTGAGGATATGGGTCTCTCCTGTGTAAATCCTTCAGGGGATGACTAAGGCTAATTCTAGGCCAGGAAAAAGTATTCCTAGTGAATGTTTCAGGGAAGACTTTTATTTTGTTTCTGGATTTTAAGCAAAGCTCTTGTAGTATATTTGTCTCATCTCTGTCATCATTGTTCGTGTTTTAGAATTATTTGGATGCATGGAAGTTTCCTCACTGGATTTTTTTTAAAGCTTCCTGGGGGCAGAAACCCTTTCCTTTTTATAAAATATTTTTATTTCTAGTGTCCACCATACTTTATGACACAGAGAGGATTTCATGAATATTTTGTATTATTTATGAATATACAGAGGATAGCAATTATGTATTTATGAGAAAAAATACAATACAAATAGAGACTGGATTACAGAAATGAATGTTACCTCTTTGTACTCACTTCTTTTTCATATGCTTGGCATTTATGACAAAATATCATGTAACATTCTAATCAAGTGGCAAAATCAACAGATCAAAGTACAGATGCATTCTTTGCTGTACATGGAATCCTGCTTCTGATAATGAATCTGCCACCACTAATTGATTTGCAGGTGCACTTATTTCTGAAGTCTTAATAACATTCCGGGCAGATTAGCAGATAGATCCCATCAGACCCCTTCTGAGAGAGCAATAAAATGGTTTCATTTTAATCATATACAACAAGCCAAAAATATGGCTGAGGAAAACTTCATGTCTATAGACAATTCCCCAGGTCTTGTAGGCAGCTTCTTTCTATATAATTCGGTTTGGCTAATGGCATTGCTTTGGATGTGCCTAAAATAGTTTTTCAGTTTATTGTGAGAATGTAGAATTTATGTTAAATTAAGAATTAATGTTAAGACATTAGCTTCCAATAATGGTAGCTGCAGACAACTAAAAACTGGAACTAAATATGTACAACAACTTTGTGAAAGCATATGCAAGATAAAGAGAAGAGAGCGGGCCAAAATGAAGACTGTGGACATCCAGAGAGGTTAGCGTGGCATTTAGGGCCACCTTTGCCCAGAAGACGTAAGTACATTTAGAATAAACACAACACTACATTTTTCTGAGGTCCTTTTTGGGTCAAATATATGAGGTATAATATAAATAGAGTAATATACACTTTTTTGAAGTTCAGTTCCATGAGTTTTGATGAATATAAACAGTTATATAACCATCACTGCAATGAAGATACAGAATTCCATCACTCTGAAAGTTTCACTGTGTCACTTTATTGTCACGCTCTTTCCCCAACACCCAGCCCCTGAAAACTACTGATCTGGTTTCTATTTCTACCGCTTGTCTGTTTAAGAACGGGGACATCTGGGTGGCTCAGTCAGTTAAGCATTTGACTTCGGCTCAGGTCATGATCTTCGGGTTCTGGTTCATGGTTCTGAGCCCAGCATCAGGCTCTGCTCTGACAGTGCAGAGCCTGTTTGGGATTCTCTCTCCCTCCTTCTCGCTCTCTGCCCCTCCCCCACTAGTGTGTGCGCGCACACGCGCGCACTCTCTCTTTCTCTCTCAAAATAAATACAACTAAAAAAAAAAATCCTCTGTTTAGAATGGTTAACAAACAAAGACTGTTATGTAAATGGAATCATGCTCTAACGTTTTGTACCAGGCTTTTATTTTTAGCATGTTTTAGGTTGATCCCATATTGAGTATTGCACTATATGAATATGCCATAATTGGTTATTTACACCAGAGGATGGATATTTGGATTCTTCCCAGTTTTGAGCTATAACAAATAAAGCTGCTATGAACAGTATTGCACAGGTCTTTGTGTGAACATAAGTTTCTTGGTTAAGCTCCCAGGACTGTGATGGTATATTGTCCAGTGCATGTGTGGTAGGTGTATATATAGCTTTATGTAAGGGACTAACATTCTGTTTCTCAAAGTGGCAGTATAATTTTACCTTCCCATCTGCAATTTATGAATAGCCCAGTTATTCCAGGTTATCACCAACACTTGGTATTGTCCATGTTTCTATTTTTAGCCATTCGAATAGGTGTGTTATAGAATCTCCTTGTAGCTTTAATTTGCATTTACTGAAAACTAATGATGCTGAGCATCTTTTCATGTATTTTTTTGTCACTCACATCTTGTTTCTTGATGAAGTATTCTTTCAAAATCTTCACTCCCTTTTCTCTTTTAAATTGTGCTTTTTGTCTTCTTATTGTTGAGTTTCAAGGTTTTTTTTTTAATGCCTTTTGGATAAAAGTACTTTAAGATATATAATTTGCAAATATTTTCTCCCAGACATTGAATTGTCCTTTTATTCTCTTTCTAGTACCTTTTGAAGAGAAGTTGTTAGTTTTGATAAAGTCCAATTTGGATTTTTTTTTTCTTTTATGGTTCATGTGAATGGCATTCTAGCTAAGCAATCTTTGTCTAACACATGGTAATGAACATTTTTTTTCTACCATGAACATTTTTCTCCTACAGTTTCTGCAGAAGTTCTATGGTGCATATGAGTTAATTTTGTATATGGTGTAAGTGTGGATTAAAGTTCATTTTTGTATACAGATGTGTGAATGTATCAGCTCTATATGTTAACAAGACTATCCTCCTTCATTGAATTAGTTGTGCACTTTTGTCAAAAATGCATTTTTATCACATGGCTATGTATTTCTGGGCTCTCTATTCTGTTCTATGAGCTAATAGGACTATCATTTTATGAATATAGCATATTTTGATGATTTTGATTATGATACCTTTATGCTAGCTTCTCAAAGCAGGCCCTGCAAGGTCTCTAACTTTATTCCTATTTTCTAAAAATAGTTTGGCTACCCTATTTTCTTAGGCATTCCATGTATTTTTAGAATCAGCCTATTGATTTATATGTAAAATCCTGCTTGGATTTTGTTGCAATTGATTGCTGCTCAGCTGTGTTGAGTTTACTGATGAGCCAATTAAAGGAATTACTTATCTCTAATACTGTGTTGCTGGTTTTTATTTCTAGCCCTTTCATTTGGTTCTCAATGTTTCTATTTTTCTGCTCAATTTCCACATTTGTTCATAAATGTTTTCCACCTTTCCCACTGGATCATTTAGCATATTAGTCATACTTATTTTAAAGTGTCTGATAACCCCAATATCTGCTTCATATCTAAATGTGATTCTGTCGATCACTTGTTCTCTTGACCATGTCTTTTTATTATCTTGCTTTTTAATTTTCATGATTCCACAAAACTTTCCCTCTTGTACACTCCTATAAGAAAAAATAATCCTTCTTTCTTTGAACTCAACTTATTTTGAAGGAGGATTTTGGTACTTGAAATTTCTTCTGCCGGAATGTTCTTAAACCAGATATTAGCATATCTGCTTCCTTGGTCTCAGCTGGAATGTCTCCTCAGGCAGAATTTTGCTGATCATTCAATTCAAATTGCCCAGGAGATATTTTTGTTATTTACTGTTATTACCTTATTATTTAAACATTTTAATTACGGCTCCTTAATATTATAATATTGCCTCATAATATGCTTCCAAGGGAACACAATGTTAAATATTGTCTTAGTCCATTTGGATCTATAAACAACAGCTATTTATTTGTCACAATCTGGAGACTGAAGTCTGAGATCAGAGTGTCAGCCTAGGTTGTTGGTGAGGGCCCTCTTATGGGTTTCAAACTGTTGTGTCCTCATACAGCAGAAGGGACAAACTAGCTCTCTGGGTGTTTTTCTATAAGGTCACTAATCTCATTCCTGAGGACTTGGCCTCATGGATTAATCATTTCCCAAAGTAGCCACCTCCTAACACTATCACTTTGGGTATTAGTTTTCAAAATATGAATTCTGCAGAGACAAAAACATTCAGACCACAGCAAATATGTTCCCTATTGTGTCCCCAGAGCTTAGAGTAGTATCAGGAAAATAATAGATCAATAAATAATTGTTAAGTGAGTAAATTAGGCAATCCGTCCCAAAAAGAAAGTGCTATCTTATACCTTGTATTCAAGTATTCCTCAATGTCTTTCATTAAAATGTATAGTTTTCTTGATAGAAGGTCTGTATGCTTTTAGGTAGGTTTATTCTAGAGATTTTATGTTTCATATTGTTATTTTGCATGAAATTGTTTTCCACTTTATTTTCATTGTGGATGTAAGAAAAATACTGATGGTAAGAGTCCACTTTATATACCGTTATTAGTTTTAGTTTTTTTTTTCCTTTTTTTCAGTTTTGTCTTTTTAATTTTGCTAAGGAAAGATATTTTTTCAAGATAATGATGACTGTGGTTTCCTTCCCCCTCACCTTTTTTTTTTTTTTTTTTTTAAACTATCTTGAGTAGTTATTCTCAGTTGGAGGGGTAAATAAATCCTTTACAGTGCAGGGAGAAATAAGGAAGAGAGCCATGACAGGCTTTTTTCTAATCACATAAGCCCCTAAATAATTCCCCTATTTGTGTTGAGAATAAGAAAAGATTGTGGAAATATTAAATAAAAAGCACTATAAGAAGAGTGATAAATAGTATTAGTGAAAGTAGGCATCTTTCAATTGTTTAGGACGTATATGAAATGATTCTTTTTTTTTCTCCCTTTAAGTATGGCACTGGTTATTTTTGTGTAGAGCTTTTATTTATCGTGTTAAATAGTCACTTTAATTTGAAATTTTTGTCTTCAGGAACTGAGGTTTAATTTTGCCAAATCGTCTTTTGCATACTATTGAGATCATCTTTTCCCTTGATTTAGTGATGGAATGAATGCTACAAATAGACTTTAGAATATTAAACTCTTCTTGCATTGGGGGATAAAGTCAATTTGATCATGTTTTAATTTTCTTTTAATACATTTGTATTAGATTTGTTAATTTTCTGTTAAGAATTTTTGCACATGTGGCAGAAACTCCCTTCCGTTCTTTGTTACAGAGCCTTGATTTCTTTAACCAGCAATGTGCTCTTCTAAATGATTACACTGCTCAGCCTGAATCCAGCTATGGCCATGTAACAAAGTTCTGCTTGTTCATTACAAACAGAAGTGTGGTCTCTTACTTCTCCCAAGTCTTCTTGAAAGGATCTCACTTAGCTAGGCTATGTAACCTTTGGTTCTTCCTTTCTCCTTTTTCATCCTTGAATTTTTATATTCTAGTTAAATATCCAGCAACCATTTCAGACTATGATCTGACAAGGAGGTCTCACACTAGGAGAGTGGGAGAGAAAGGTACCAGGAACCTGGATCCCTGATGTTTCTGCATCTGGCATACCAGTCCCAACCTGCCTATATTTGGACTTCATTTATATGAAAAATTAACTTCTATCTTAAATGACTTTAATTTTGCATTTGCTGCTGCTTCTCCTGAACCTGATCCTAGTAAATTAGGTTCATCCATAGTCATTGGTTTACAATTTCTACTTTTTAAAAATCTATGCACTGTGTTTGATATAAGATATGCTAATTTTGAAAAGTAATCAGGGTGTTCTCAATCTTTTCCTTAATTCTGAAGCATATTAAGTATTTACCTGTAATGGTCAAGAACAGTTTTAGGAATACTTTTGGATGGTTTTTTTGTTTGTTTGCTTAAATGTTCTCCTTTTCCTTGTGTTATTTAGCATTAGTATTTTTTTAAATTATCCATTTTATCCAGTTTATTTACTATGTGTCACTCTAATGCTTTAGCTCTTCTGTATTATAAATTCATCCATACTATACACTTTGAATATTTTATCTGATTAAACTTAATATATGCATCTAAATGTGTATATTCAGGTTTTTTCAAATAAGTACATTGAGCGATAGTCATTAATTTGTTTTATATTGGCAGACACGGTCTGTATGTGGTTCAAAAAACCAGCCTCTTTTGAATAGCTCTGTGTTTGAGATGAGACACTTCTGACCTAGTCCATAGACTTGAATTCTGATTGGTCTAAGCGAGTCATTTTTATTCCATTCCTTCTTCCATTGATTGGTTTAGGCAAAAGCAAAGGATATAATTATGCTTGAAAGATACAAGGGAAGTCTATTAGTAAGTTTCTGGGATCGGTTTTCCTATACTTTAACACAGACATGAAGGGGGGCACCTGGGTGGCTCAGTCGATTGAGTGTCTGACTTCAGCTCAGGTCATGATCTCATGGTTGGTGGGTGGGAGCCCTCCCTCCCTCATTCTCTCTCTCTCTCAAAAATCAACACTAAAATAAATAAATAAATAATAAGACAGACACAAAGAATACACATTTAGATGCCCTCATGCCTGGTAGGGACTTCTAAGAATGTTATAGCCATGTTGTATGCATAAATAGTGCTGTGCTGGCCTTTGATGATATCCAACATACAGAGAATGCTAGTGAAAACCATCACTGGAGCCCTTACTGTACTATACATGGAGCAGCTCTATGTTTGGACTTTCTGTTTATAAAATAATATTTTGTTTTCATTGATCACATCAGCTGAGTCAGTTTTCTTTTGATTAAAGGCTTTTTATTAATACTTAATTTTTTCTGCTATGTTTTTAAATTTTTATGTTTTAAATTAATTTATTCAGTTATGTTTAGGTTTATGTTTGTATTTTCTAAGTTCTCAAGTTGTATATGAAATAAATTTGCTTTAATGCTTCTATATTTAATAATGACACATTTCCTTAAATGCAGGTTTTAGTTATAATGCATTAGTCGCAACAATGCATTAGTCTCATCATTACAAGGCATTTTCATTATTTAGAGATTATATATAAATATGTGTGTGTGTGTGTATGTAGGTATATACATATATGTATGCATGTTGAAATGGCTAAGTTTGGGTAATTTTATTTAGAATATTGATATGCACTTTCAGTCTTACTGGATTCTGATTAAAAAAAAAAAAAAGTAGTCCAGATGCACCTGGTTTCTCAGTCACTAAAGCCTTGGACTCTTGATTTCTGTTCAGGTCATGATCTCATGGTTCATGAGATCGAGTCCTGTGTCAGATTCTGCACTGACAGCATGGAGCCTGCTTGGGATTCTCTCTCTCCCTCTCTCCCCTCCCCTACTTGTGCTCTCTCTCTCTCTCTCTTTCTCTCAAAAATAAATAAATAAACATTTTTAAAAAAGTAGTCAGTAGAATTATCCCTTTTGAGAAATAAAGGTATTTTGTCACCTAATATATGATTAACACTTTTGTTAATATATGAATAATTATTAATTAGTATCAATATTAAATATTCAACTTTTAATAGTACATAAGGTTCAATGTGTTTTTAAGCAATCTGACTAGTTATTTTATTCTCATTTTCTATATTCTTATTTTATGTTTGCTTTCTTGGTCTTTCAAAGATTAATGATTCTAATAATTTCTCCTGATAATTTTTAAGTTTCAACTTTATAGATTTTCTTATATACAATAAATGTGGAGATATTGCCGTGTTCTTTAATTATCTAGTTTCTTTTTTATTACATGTATAACTCCATATAAACATGCCATAAAATTAATGGACCCAAAAATTATGGATTACTTTTATTTTATTATTCAAATATATTAACTTCATGCACACATGTATTATTTGTCACAAATGCTCAGGCTTTTCAATGGAACCTGCTTCCTTAAAGCCACTACCATAAACTGTGAAGTTTATCCTAAGTACAAAAGGGTACTTTTAGAAGAGAAATAAAGTATCATTACTGACATTTTTCTGAAGCTTTATTTATATTGAGTTTAACTTAATATTTATCAGGAAATTAATTTGGTCAACTGAACTCTTAGTATCTGACCTTCATAGTAAAGCTTTAGTTAACTCTTTTTATATAGAACTTAACCTTGGTTAGGATTAAGATTTGTCAATATATTTTTCCCCACCCTCCCAAAATGGTTATGGTTATCTATATGTTTTTTAGTAGTAAAACCATCCATTTTCTATTCTCAGCTATCCATCTCATATTTAAAAATACTACTTACTAAGATGCAACCTTTCAAATATCAAAAATGGATTCCAACAGATCAAAATAAGTGTGAACTTGCTGTATCAAAATAAGTGTGAAATACATTTTCAAACACTCTTTGACACCACACTTAAGTCATTCTTGGTGATATTATAGGTCTACTTATAAAATATGCTTAATGCATATATGTTGAATAAATGAATGCAATAACAAATCAAGGCATGTATGCAAAATTGATACTACAGTCTTTCAAATTTAAGATGATAGAGAATACATTTTTTCAATCATCAAAATAAAGCTTTTATTCTTAAATCTTTTCATCTTAGTTTATTCAAATTATTAATACTTATCTAAATTTTATTGATGAACTATATTTTTAGCCTGTATATCTATGTTTTTAGGTATAATTAGTAGCTACGCATAATTTCATCTGGAGGTATACATGAATGTACTGACTACTATATGTCTAAGGTCCAGAAGATATTATTAACATGTTCAATAATCCCTGAGTACTAAGCACACATTTTTAGGTGAATTGCTTAGTACATGTTGATTTATTAATGTATTGCTAATTTGAAATTTTATTTTTTGGAAAAAAAGTCAATAACTTGAGAATGATGTGATATGCAAATATTTGGTAACAGTGATGAAATTTATAGTAACAGACAGTGACTGATCTGGCTAAGAGCAGCATTTTATGAAACTAAAAATACGTATAAAATTACCTATCAAAAACTATTACATATGAGGCATCTTTAAAAAACAATAAAAGGAAAAAACAGCACATGAAAATGATGCCACAGTCCCCCCAATACATACACGATGACCTTTTAACAAGAAACAAATCGAATGAGATGGAATTGATGAAATAAAAGAAGAAAATCAAAGCAATAATGAACATGCTCTAAGAATACGTAACTGAAAAAATGTTACATACATAATTTGTAGGTACTATTGGAAAAAATCATTTTTTCTTTAGTTTTGGTTCCCCTTATTATTTTAATTGAAGTGCAATTGACACACAATGTTGCATAGTTTCAGGGGTACAACATGGAGATTTGGCAATACCTATGCTATGCTCCACACAAGCTTAGCCACCATCTGTCACCATACGCTATTACAATGCCATTGACTGTATTCCCTATGCTGTGCCTTTTATCCCTGTGACATATGCAACCCTTTGAAGTATTGGTGGGTTTATTAAAGAACTAGACAACCATAACTCTTATGCCAATAGCAATATTTTAAATTTTATATGTAAATGTAGTCTATACCATATATATTTTGAAGAAAGTGAGGAACAGGATGTTATATATTGACATTGAAGAAGTGTACTACATATATTTATTATGTCAAAGAGGCTCAAAATAAACAGATGGTCTGTGTTCATTTTGTTGTTTTATTTGTGTGTTTGTCTTTTCCTAGAACACTATTTGTATAGGCTGGTAGAGAAACATGGAATCACTAGTGTTTCAAAAGATTTTCTTTCAGCTTTCTGCTTATGTATATAAAAAGTGTATTTTATTTATTTTTCCTTAAAAACAGGAAACAATGGGGGCACCTGGGTGGCTCAGTCAGTTAAGCATCTGACTTTGGCTCAGGTCATGATCTTGTGGTTTGTGAGTTTGAGCCCCATGTCAGGCTCTGTGCTGACAGCTCAGAGCCTGGAGCCTGCTTCAGATTCTATGTCTCTCTCTCTCTCTCTCTCTCTCTCTCTCTGCCCCTCCCCCACTCATGCTCTGTCTCTCTCTCTCTCTCTCTCTCTCTCTCAAGAATAAATAAAACATTTAAAAAATGTAAAGAAAGAAAAACCAGGAGACAATGATCCAAAATTCATCCTTAGTGAAGAAATTATTCAGTACTTTCATAATTTCTACATATTTGAAAATTTTGGAAAAAAAATGAAATGCAAACACTTAAGCAGGAGATAAATTAAGGACAGCTAACATTTTTATTTTCTGTAAACCGACTAACTGCAGCAAATTATTTCCGAAATTTCCGCCTGGGCCCAGTTGTCCACATCACACACTGCTGGGACATGCGCAGCTGCTCTGCTCAGGTGAGGAAGTTCCAGTGATCCCTCCCTCATCCTGAGGATGACTCAGCAGAACTAACTGGTAAATGAAGCTTCTTTTTTCTTAGGTTATTTATTCAGCTATTGTGACGGTAACTGAAACTTTTCAGGAACACGCATGATACTAACTTTCGCAACTTGTTGAAGTGCCGCACTGCTTGTTCCTCATCCGCTATTAGTTTAGATTTAATTAAGCTCAGGTGCTTGAGGCACATCATTAATTCTGCCTGTGGAATTTAGCACCTGAAGCAAAGTCACTATCTTGGTAACTTTGTTACAGAGTTCCATTTCATAGACACACGCGGAGTAAAAGCAAATTCACTAGATACGTGCAAAAGGCTAACTGAAGGGAGAATTTCACAATGTCATTGGGGGCGGTAGCCAATAAAGAACACAAGTGCCAATAACTAAGAATATTATCTGCCTTGTACAGGTACCAAACTATTGCTGTAAAGAAAATGTATTAAAATATGTAAAGGTAATGGCAATAACTGGAACACATAACTCTTAGAAGTTGTGCTAATGTTGACCATTATCGTGATTAATTTTGTTTTAATTTGTTTTGTTTGGCTTTGTGTTGCTGCTCGTACTGATTGTCATTACAATGTTGAAATACAGAGAATGGAATATAATATTCTTCCTAAATATATCTGCATTAGAGTTTTATGGCAAACATCCCACGTCTGTTTCATATTGCTATTCATGGTATTCTGATTTATTTGATTAATGATGTGATAATACCAAATATCAAGCTTCAGGAAGAACGTTGGTGTTTTTATGAATCATTGTTCATTAGCATGATAAAATTTAATTATTATTATTTATTATAAATATGTCTATTTTACAGTTGATTTCTCTTGGGTTTCTAAAACTGAGAAATCCCCTTATTTAGATAATATTGATGATCACTGTGGCATCCAGACTCCCACACTCCCATCTGAGTTTCCATCAATGTCATCCTCAGTTTGAGTAATTATTGTTTAGCAGTATTTACCCCTCCATAGTTCTCTACATATACTCTTTTGGTTATTTATATTATGTTTGAAGATACCAGCCAATAATAGATTTACTATTTTGTACTCCACTGAAAATTTAATTAATTTCTTCATTCAGTAAATACTGTCTGATTGTCTACTTTGTAGATATAAATCATATATATAAAATGGTGTAGTAATGGAAAAATATGTCATATTTTCCCATTAGTCTTCATATTAATTTCAAAACAAATTATTTTTCCAGTATACTAAGCATCTTTATGTTGGGAATACTCCCACCTACCCTTCCCTATCAACGACCCTCTTTTTTTTTTTTTTTTTTTTTTTTTTGTAGTACATCTTTCATACCTGTATCACTAGTCACTATTCCATTTCTGATGTTCATCTCTCCCCACCATATATTTTCCTACCAAAACCCATTGTCCCTTCCATATCCAGAATTAGTTTTAGGAGGAAAATTCACTACACATCAATTTGCATTTATTCATTTATTTACTTATTATTTTTATTTTAAAAGAAACAAATCTCCGCTCTAGCTAATGGAAGAGAGTTTATAGACCTGGACATAGAGCATCTCACCTAAATCTGCCCTGAAGTGAAATTGAACAGTCTTTCATCTTTGCATACTCAGCCTCATGGCATAAATATCTAGGCACAAAGATTAGCCGGTAGTGTGGTGTAGAAATATGCTGATGCTTCACGTACCAAAATATCTTTCACATCTTTGGTTGTTGTGATGGATTGAATAGTGTACTCCTAACTGAGGTCCAAACCCAGTGCCTGTGAATATGACTTTGTCTGGTGATGGGATTTGGGGGTGTGGGTGGGGGGTTCAGAGCCGATGGCCAAGAAAGAATTCTTGAAGATGCCTTTGGTACAGAAAGGTGAGTTTATTAAAGCACCGGGACAGGACTCCGGGGTGGAAAGAGCTGCACGGATTGTGCAGGGCGACTGCTTATATACTGTGGAGTTGGGGGAGGAAAAGTCAAGAGGAAGTTCCTTAAAGGGATTTTTGTCTCCTAAAGAGAATTTACAGATTACTGGAGGCCTAACTATTGTCAAGCAAAAGTTGTTTTTCCCTCTAGTAAAGCATCATCATTAAGATAGTAGAGAGTTCCTGGAGATTAGGCTATTGATAAGATTGCCTTTTTTCTTGTAATATTACTAAGATATCTGTAAACTTATGGAGACTATCAATTTAACCATTTGTTTTCTGTCCTTTCCTTTGTTCTTGGGCAGCCAGAAATGCCTGAAGAATATCACACACATCCCACCTGTGGAGATGGGGGTTGTGCTAGTTGTGTTTGGCCCTCAGCTTGCCTTATGTCCCTCATCATTTGAGAAAAGGGTCTTTGTAGGTGATCAAGTAAAATGAGGTGATAAGGTGGACCCTAATCCAATGTGACTGGTGACTTATTGTGACATATGGAAAAGGAAAATTTGGACACAGGATAGCAGGCACTCTGGGTGTGTCACACTATGAATGGCATCTACAAGTCAAGGAATACCAAAGATTGCCGTGGGTGAAGTGGGGGCGGGGGACTCAGAAGCTAGCAGAGAGGCATAGAACAGCTTCTTCCTCAAAGGGTTCAGAAGGAGCCAATCCTGCTGACACTTCGATCTCCTGCTTCTAGCCTCCAGAACGATGAGAAAGATTTCTCTTGTTTCATTTGCTTAGTTTGTGGTACTTTATTATGACAGCCCTTGGCAACTAATACAGTTGTTTTCTGGATTCTCCTGTGAAACATATGTAGGGGTTGGGATGATGGTTCACACGGAAAATTTTGTCCAGCAGTTTAAGTTCTTGATGTTAAATTTTTCTTCTGTATTTCATCAGATGATTTCTGCCCCTCCAGCATTCTTGCCTACCTGTGAGGTCAGGTTTTCAGTACTAAACCCAGGAAATCAGGAGGAACCGCTAGTTACAGAAGGGCTATCGACTGCATTCAGAATCACTGGTTGGCAGATTCCTGTTAACAACTCAACACTTGAAAAAGTCAACTCACCCAATAAGTTACAGTTCAGGTCTATAATTAGTTTCTGCATATAAAAAGTTTCAAGGGGCGCCTGGGTGACTCAGGTCACGATCTCGCAGTTCGTGAGTTCCGGCCCCACGTTGGGCTCTGCTATTAAGCCTGGAGCCTGGATGGAACCTGCTTCGGATTCTGTGTCTCACTCTCTATCTGACCCTCCTCCGCTCATTCTCTCTCTCTCTCTCTCAAATATAAATAAACATTTAAAAAAAGTTTCAAAAACAGTTTCAAAAACCCTTTTCAAAGTTTTTTATATGAGGGTAGTTACTAGTTCAGTGATACGATTTAGCAGTAATGAGGAGGGAGGCGAAAGGGGCATTGTTGCTTCTCTCCTGGAAGTGTGATCTGTCTGTAGGAGGATAATAGCCCACTTAAGCAAGGAGAAACAGGGAATAGCTTCTGTAGATAAGGGAGAGGGTGCTGTCTTCTCTGGAATCATTAATTGGGGATGCACTAGAAGATTTGCAGGTCCCGTGTGTCTTTCCATTTCTCTCAAATGTCCCCTCTTTCTTTGGTTCCATTCTTACGGCTAATGACCTACTTTTACACAAGATTTATGTCGAGACTGTGAATTCAGCAGAACTTATAATTCAGAAACATGTAGAAACATTCTGGACTTTGGTTTGTACGCACTCAGCTCAGAAGATAAAGAAATAAGAGATTCTTTTACAATCCAAGACGTCAGCTTCATTCTGTGCCTCAAGACGAGAAGACAGGAATTCAACCTTGCCATTCTTTAAATGATCTAAGACCTCAGAAGCAATCTCTTGTGTCCTGTAATTTCTCATTTCTTCATTTCTTTTCCCAGTACTCTCATAATCCGACAGTCTTACCCTCAATAGGACTGTGGTTCTAGTGATACTGATGAGGGAGCTTAAGGCAAACTGAGGGTGAAGCACAAGCTACACCACTACCAACCTACCTCCCAGGTGTGCTATTCCTCAGGCACTCCTGGCTTCCCCAAAACAAAGGAAAGGAAACAAACAAACAAACAAACAAACACAACAAATGGTTGCTGATAGAGACCAGTCATGCAAGACATGAGTCTCAATCAGTTTACAAATATCTTAGTAAAATCAATAGCCTAATCTCCAGAAACCTATGATTTCCTGGAGCCCTTAATATCACCTTCCCCTCCATAGTGATATGAGGAACAAAGGCAAGTAGGAAATAGCAGGTAACCTTATAACCTGCAGCCCATTGACAAATACTTGAGGCAAATACAGAATATGACATTTCTCCAGGAACACTCTAACATTCTATTGTTAACACCTTACAAGAGGAAAAACAACTTTAGCTTGACAATAGCAAGGCGTCAGGTGTTTTAGGAGTCCTCTTTAGCATATCAAAGTCCTTCTGGAGGTCTCCCTTTTGACCTTAGCTTCCCAACTCTGTAGTATATAACCAGTCGTTCTTCACAAGCCAAGTGGAGCCCTTTCTGCCCATGGGTCCTATCCTCAGTGCTTTAATAAAATCACCTTTTTGGCACCAAAGACATCTTCAAGAATTCTTTCTTGGCTGTCAGCTCTGAACCCCACCACCATCCCCAAAACCTCATCAATACTGGGTAATCATTTAGGCATTCCACCACTGCATTCTATGGGCATCAGGGTTCCCATTTTGGAATATGAGGCAGTTGACTAAATTATCAATTCCCAATATCCTACATTTCTCTGAGTGTTTTGGGTGGCAATGCACATTCTGGTTCTATTTCCTGTGTAATTTTTGCTGTTGTTTTGCTTTGTTTTTTGTGTTTTTTTTTTGTTTTGTTTTTTGTTTTTTTTTGTTTTTGGTATAACACATACCGACTTCCTTTGTCTAATGTAAAAGAAGCTTACTGGAAGAATATGGGGACCACACAAGATTGAAGAGAAAGTTGAAGAAACCAGTCTTGGAACAGAGAGAAACCTAGGGAATTCAGAAATTTTTATAAGCAGGAAATGTTTGTTGGCTTGTTATTGATAGATATGCAGAAAACTACTCTGGGCAAATTTAATTGTTATTACTAAAAAGAGTTTTCCATAAAAGTTAATTAAGTTTCCTGGTGAACTAAGTCAGCTCACATGAAGCTATGAGGATTATTTTTTAATGCAGTAAAGATAAATCTACAGCTGCCTTTTTTTCTAGCACAATGATCCTTTCTGTAAAAACCAGATTCATATTACCCAAATAAGCAAGTCAGAGAGAGAGTGAATTTCAAAAGGGCCAAGGAAAAGAGGGTCAAAAAAGATTTATGTCCCCCAAACTAAAAATTTATGCCTTTTCTCTTTCTAGAGAAAGTTCCTATATTAATGAATATCCTTAACATTTATGCATGTGTATTAGGATATTTCTCTTTGCAAATAACAAGCCAGAGTTGAGTAAGTTTAAGCATAAAAGGGGTTCGTTAGCTTGCATAACCAACAAGTGAGGGCAGGAAGGTTCTCTGGACAATAAGAATCAGAAACAAAAGCAACACCAGAATTCTTTCTTTTTATTTTTTATGTTCCCTTTTATTTATGTTATCCCTTAATTGCTCAGATTAAATTCCACACATCAGTGAGCGACAAAATCTAAGACAACTTCAAGTTCACTAGCTTAGAGCTCTGAATCTAGAGAGGAAAAGGGTCTCCTTGCTTAGCTAGAATTTAGGAAAAAACCCCAAAAAGTAAGCTCTAGTCACATGCCATTACTTGTGATGGGTGACCACAAATCCCAATGTGGTAGACAACAGCCCAGTTTTAACTGTTTATGCCCATTATCCTATGATTATTAAAAACCTCTTCTTTCACTCTCCAAGATATCTTGGTTGAAACAATGAATTTTATGGTCAGCCTTAGGTCCTATGGCTGGCAGCGCCTGACAGAGCAAAAGAAACATGGTGCCATTCTGGTCAGCCCCAAGTGTGTGCATCCACCACTCTTCATGGAAGATCTACACCTCCAAGGGAAAGCCATGTGCTTGGGTAAAGAAGCTTCCAATTTCTCTAGAGACCACAAGTTATATTATGTGGCACTACTTCCCTAGCAGAATTTATTTACCTAAATGACTAAATGAACCCAATGTGAACTTTCAACATTTTTACTGACTGTTGAAAAGCAAATGGAATTGTAGGCACATAACATACCCAAGTGTCCTGTGAGAATGACAACCTATTTTTTTTTTCACAAAACAATTTTTGATGTACTCTTCAGTGAAGATTATTCCATTGCTATGTGCTCACCTTTGCTAAAATGTAGAGGGAAAAAAGTAAAATACATTTAGTTAACATACTAACCTGAAAAACAAAAAAGAGTGGCTGTTTTTAGTTCTCTTCCAAAATCTGGAAACTAAAAATTACTTCCTTTTGTTTGTTCTAAAATATGAAACCTAGGGGAATAAATATGAATAGATTCTCAATTGAGAAATGTCCTTTTTAAGATTTTATTCCTGTTTTTCTGATCTGGAAGGGAAGAGGATTACAAAGAACTCTTATTTGAAATGGAAAGAAAGATGTTAGTATTTATGATGATGATTATTATTATGATTATTATTATTTTAGCTCAAGGGATCAGTGCAACTGAGAGCTTGTCAAAACTGCTGTCACCTGCTGAGATAAGCAAGCTAGGAAACACTTGGTTAGGGAACTACTTGAGTTCTAAAGACAAATGATCAAAAAGAGCTTTTACTGAATACTCAGAAGTCAGGAGAAGGTGGAAAACCAAATAAGCAATTAGTGAAGCAGATATTCAATTGTTCAGATTATGTTACCAATCTCTAGCCTTGAGATCAGAAGGCATGAGAAGATAAGAGAAAATGCCGAATCAGAAGACTCAGCTCAGGAGCATCCTCATTCATTTCTGAGTGCCTGGAATATAGTCGTATCTTTGCTAATAACTTGATGAGTGAAGTGATGGGGATTCAATAGGTCTTATAAATCTGAACATCAGTCTGCAGCATGTGCCACATCTTTACTAAGATGCAGACGATACTTGAGTTTATTCTTCCATAATTTTACAGTTATTGTTTTTAAAGAATTAACAAAAACAGGAGTTATCTATGACAACTGGGCAGAACTAACAAAGCTGGGAGAGTTCCAGACTCCTTTGAGAAACTGATGAAATTTTGGAAATCTCTAAAAAAAATAATGGTAATAAATATAGCACTTGTAATCCAGCTTCAGGTGATTCATTCAAAGATGGCCTAATGATTCTTTATGAGATCTTTTGGGATTCTAAGGAAGACAGACTTCGGGGAGTAAAGGCAACTATATAAAAAATCATGACCAAAGAAACAGGTTGGTTTCTGCTATTATTCGTGTGATTTGGAAGAATTTACTTGAATGTCTTGTCATCAGTTTTTCAACTCTATGATAAAGCCTTCTATCAAATTGTTTTCTAAAAAGGATAATAGCAAGCTGCTGATTTCAACAAAGACTTTGCAGTAACTTGAGAAAGAGGGATGCTATTTTGGTTAGAACTTTTAGCATAAAGTGAAAATTTCCCCAGGCATCTGATATCTCTCTAGAACTTGTCTAGCCACCAAGAGTGCAACCATTCCAGTTATTCATAGCTTTGCAACTACCTACCTTCAAGTTCAGGTATTGCAAAAAAGCAATAATTTATTTTGCCTACAAATGTACAATTTTGGTAGAACTTGGTGGAGTCCACTCATCTCTATTCAACATGGTGTCGGCTGGAACAATTCATCTAGGCTACAAGATCTGCTTGTAAAATCCCCATCTCATGATGCCATCTGATGTTCTAGTTTTTGAGTTTCTCCAGGGAGCATCATCTATTTTGGGCTTCTTCCCCAGGTGTGGGGACTGGTTTTCAAAAGCAAATATCCAAGAAATAGAAGTGGAAACTATCAGTTTCATAAGGACTGGACACAAAAACTGGCATTATATCTTACCACCATATACTATTGGCCAAACAGTGACAGAGCGTGGAATTAAGGGAGTGGCATAGACATAAATGACAGAAGTATTAAAGAATATTGGGACTATCATTTGAAACCACCACCACTGTGGTGATCACCAGGTTTCCTGAAATAAGCTTTGTTTCTACTACTTATGGAATATTATTTTAAATGTTTGCCTAAGCATTCTATGTTGGAGATGAAAGACAATCCCTGAACAAATGAACTTGAAAAGGAATCTCACTGTTGCAGGATTATTTACCACAATTGAAACAGGGTGATATCAATTCAATTACCACAATTGAAACAGGGTGATATCAAAAAAAAAAAAAAAACACCAGATGCCGAATAGAAGGGAGGCAAGATTTATTCATGGCCTGGCCAAACCTGATCTCCTGATCTTAAGGAGAAAAGTGCAGAGAATGACCCCGAACAAAAGCAGCAGTGGGCTTATATGGATTTTAGCAAGTCAGAATACATCATTATTTGGTTAACCAATTACAATCTTCAGCATTTCATGGTAGCCAATTATATTGTGACATAAAGACGTTAGTTTTGGTGGGAACCTATAAATTTTGAAGGTCTTTGTCCTAAGAGGGTTTAAAATGACCATAGTTAGACACCTGAGATGCTGTAGGGCAGTGACTACGTGACTTTTTACATGTTGGTCTTGCCTAGGCCAGATCTTGGTAGAGGGGGTGGGGGAGCATTTTGTATCCTAAGTTATCTGTTTAGTAAGCAGGCAAGGTCACAGAAGTGAGATAGGGCGGTTAGTAATCACTGATAACCCTAATAGGGAACTACATAAGCCTTTTATCTCAACTATTCATGAAAGGTGAGTTTCAGGCGAACTTATATACAATAAGCTTTCTAATATCTTATAAGTTGACCTATTACACAATACCTGGGATTCCTTGGTTTGCCCGCAGAGAAGAATGAAAAGGTGGACACAAAATGAGTAGAAGATCCGAAAGGAAGGATAGTAGGAAAGCTCTCTTTAAAGAGAGAGGACATTTGAAAGTGAATGCCCGCGACATAGGCAAGGGTCTTTGTTTTACAAGGTTCTGATCACTGCCCCCCACCCTTCCCCCTTCCACCCTTCCTTCTCAGGTCCTACCCTTGTTGGCTGGATAACTGTAGGTGCTTGTCCATTCCTGATTGGCTCGTTTCCCTTGTGTGAGGAGTCAGACTGGTCATACTGTCCCACATATAACATAAGTTTTATGGTTTATCTAGGTATTTTGATTATCAAATTCCTGAGGGGAACCTGATGGGGAGTAGGTGGTGTCTGTTACATTCTTAAGAGGGACCTTTTGCCTGAGGGCATTTGCCCAGCATTGTTCCAAAATACGTGTTTTTCCCTACCCAGGGACTTCAGGTCCTAATTTTTCCCTCTCTGACTACTGAATCCTATCTTTCCCTATTATATTTTCCCCTCTGAACACGTGACTCCTAACTGCTACTGAAATTGGGACTATGACTGATCTTAAATGCTTCCTGCTGAAGGGGGTGGGGGGGAGGGCAAGACAGCAGAATGGCAGTCAGGGCAGGTTCAGAGGTCCAATATAATGGGAGGGTGTTTGGAACATCTGGGGGATCAAAATTTTCTTGGAGGTCTTATTTTTCTGGCATATGCAATTGCTTCTACAAATGACATACAAAAAGAATATTAGACCAACAGCATTAATATTCCAAATGCAATGCCTCCTAGGGAGGAGTTCACACCATAGGAAGGAAAGACTCATTGTAGCCATCAAAAAATCTCTGACATGTCTGGTTATATATACATGTATTAACTATAGTTTTTTTCTCTCTCTTCCATACTTTTTTGGATCTTGTGGTATTGTTGATTAGAATAATTAAGCACGTGAACTAGTTTATGGTCCTCAATCCTCAATTTCTCCTTTGGCCATCCAGTTTCCATAGGAATAACTCCATGAGGAGTATTTAATTTTACCTCAAGGAAAGATTGATCTTCGATATCTAGATTACTATAAGTTTAGCCAACTGTTTATCTGTCCTGGAGCTAGTAGCCCTATGGTCCCTAATTCAGTCATAATGTCCCTTCCTAGCATGGGAGTGTGGCTCTCTGGCATTATCAAAAAAGAATGTGAAAGAATCAAGTGTCCCCATGTGCACCCTGGTAGCTGAGAAAAATTTAGTTTTCTGGAGATGCCTCTAATTATTATACTGTGTTTGGATAGTTGGCCAGGAGTAGAAAGGACAGAAAAGGTGGTTCCAGTGTGAAGAAGGAAATGATCGGGTTTTCCTTCTATATCTAGAGTTACCTGAGGTGAGGCTCTGTGTTTCTGATAGTTGTTTTAGTGGAGCCACCATAAAGGGCCCTAGGCCCTTTTAAGGACACTGGTTATCTGAACCTTCCCAGATTGAAGTCCCTGAGGGCATTCAGATTTTTCAGTGATTGTCTCCACCTGAGGGGCATGGCTTACTGGGTTTTGACTTTGGTTGTCCCCTCTGAGGACTTCTCATTTCCAGTGCCCTGAATGGCCACATAAATGGCACTTGGTGCCAGGATCTTGGAAAGTCTGGTCTGAAATAGTACATAAGGCCCCTACTAAGGCCTCAGATTTTTTCTTAAGCCTCCTTTCCTGTTCCTTGCTCTCCTCTTGATCTTGATTATAATATACCTGATTGGCAGCTCAGAAGAGCTCCTCTAGTGTCCCTTCCTGGCCAACAAGCCAATTTTATCTGGGGCCAACTGAGTGACAGATTGGCCTTTCTGAGAATCATCTCAGCTTTGGGGGCATCAAGGGAGATATCCATATATTTAAGGAGAGTCTCCCTTTACCTTTCCAGGAAGGCCACCAGGTTTCATCCTGTGTCTGTAAGATAGTGGCTAATTTAGCATAATTTAAAGGTTTAACCTTAGACCTCCTTAATTTCTCCAAAACACAACCTTGGAAGTGGCAGCGACATCATTCCCCAATGGGATGGTCAGGGTCCCAATTAGGATATTGGGGCAGAACTGCCTAAACACCAGTAGGAAACTGGAAGTTCTCTATAGGACCTCCAGTCCCATAGTAATGAGTTGTTCACCCCCATATCTCTTGGTTGCTTCCAGAACCCCATGCTTCTCTGTCTCATTAAGAGTCTGATTCAACAAAAGCATTATATCTTTCCAACTCAAAAACGTATGTAATGTTCTGAAAAGCCTCTATATACTTATTCAGATTATCAAAAAAATTAACCTAGATATCCTTTTATCTATTAAATCTTGCAATGAAAAAGTTATTTGTAATATTATCATGGTGGTGCCTCCCTGTGTTTCTCCTTCCCTCACTCTTCTTGTAGAGGAAACACACCTGTTTCATTAAGGGGACGGCCTGGAAAACGTGGGCAGCAGGGAGCATACGTGCACATTCCTAAGTCTGGATATATAGATCGAGGACCTGAGGAGGAGAAAGTTGAGGTAGAAGATTCCCTTCTTCCTTCTCAGGTCTGCTTTGGGTAAAAGCAAGAGGCCCTTAATTGTTTCCCCTCCTTGATTGCTGGACCTTGAAAAGAGCTGCCAATAAGCCAGGGTTGACCTTGCATTGCAGACACATGTCCCAATTTTCTCTTAAATCCCAAAAACATTGATCATAGGGGACTTCTCCCCATTTCCCCTCACATTTACAAAACAAGTGTGATTGTAGGATAGTATTATAATTGATACTTAACTCTGACAGCCAGGTTTCCTCCTCTAATTTGTATAAGGACCAAGCCTTGGGGCAAAAGAAAATGAGTCGCTGTTTCTTCAGAGTTTGTGGGTCAAAATCATCCCAAGTTTTCAGAATGCATCCCAAAGGAGTATTGGCCTCGGTTGGGGAATTGCCCACCTGTAGGAAACAGGAGGAAAGGGAGTCCCTCATTTCAATTTCTTCCAGCTGGTTAGGAGAAAGCTTACCTCCTGACCCAGATTGTTGGTCCGTGTTTTGGCTGACTACGCGACTGGCAGCCAAAAGCCCAGTCAGTCTCACGAGGTGGTGGTAGTATTTGCTCTTACACAGGCCTGACCTTACCTTCCAGAGCTGACCCATCTTCCCCGATTTCTCCTACCCCTCCAGGACCTTGGGGATATTAACTGTGACCAAGCAAGACTCCCCTGGTTGTAGAAGGATGCACTCATTTTATTTTGGCCCAACAGTAATTTACATATTGATCATCATCCATTGATGGAGGAGGGGGTTAAAAGGGCCAAAGTCAAGGTCTATTCCCCTGCCTTTTTCAGCAATTCCCACATAAATGTGTTCCAGCCATGTGGATGTCCATTTTGGGCAGATGCTAAGCTAAGTTTAGCAAAATGGCTCCCATGTATCCCAGTAAAAACCCTTTATATATCATTCATCCCTCAGATGGCACAGGCATCCATTCCTCTGCTAGACAGAAACAACACAAATGTAGAGAATTTGAAGGCTGGCAGCAAGGACATTGCCATTTTTTCCCCCAGTCTTTGAATCAAAGGAGGGGGAATTTTAATCTTATACCAGTGTACTTTTAAAATCCATTCATTTTAGCCAAAGTCTGTCCTGACCACACATAAAATTCCTTTCCAAAGATTTCCCTTCATGAACCTTCTATAACTTTCTTTTGCATTCAGATTTTGTCCCAAGCCATTTCTCTCCGAATAACCAGTCTCATTTAGGACAAAATTACTTTCTTTTACCTTTAACAAAAATGGATTTCCATTCCTTATATCTTTCTTACACATCTAGTTTTCTACAGAGTTCCTTTCCTTATTTCCATCAGTTTTAACTACATTTAGCAGGAATTTAACTCTTAGAAACCTTAGTCTTCAGTGAAAACTATGGTAACTAATTGTAAACTGTTACACCAGAATTTTTAGATGGCATATTTATGAATTAATCCAGCACAAAGCATATTTTTCCAACAAATCCAAATATCCTTAGTTTCTCTGCAATAAGCCCAAAGCACAAACCTATGTTTAGTAAGAAATGCTTTAGCATTCCGTCCAATTTGGAAAAGGCCTAAATGTCCAACAAATTTAATCTAGTTTATCATCCAAGCAAAAGTTTAAAGTATCAGGTCATCAAAGACCCTGAAAGCTATCTTAACAATTAACTACCCATGAAGACTTTGAGACAGACAAAATTAACTGTCATTTTCAGTCACCTTTTTGCTGACAAATTGCAACAGAGATAACAAGAGCTTATTTGAAACTTCAGTAAACCTATAAGAAGTTTTATACATTTCATACTGATAACTCTAGAGACATGTCTATCTTAATTAAACCAACATACCTAAATTTGTTTAAATACCAATTATTTTCCATCGGTGTCCATTTAAAAGTCTTAAAGCTTGTTCCCCCTTGTCAATTTTTATCTAGGGCACCAGTGGAGAAATCTGAAGTGGGTGGTCCAAAAGGGGTGCTCTTCGCTCCTGGACATGAGGGTGGGAGGAGGAGTCCATGGTGCTTGAAGCACTGAGGATTGTAGAGAAATCAGTTATGTATGCTGCACCCAAGGTGGTACAGAAACAAGAGGAGGGAGGGGAAGGCTGAAGATGTGAGTTTCAGCTAAGAAGCCTGGAGGCAGATAAAAGCCTAGAGGGCAGAAAAAGAGGTCTCCTTGTCCCAAAGCCTATCATGTCTGTGGATATTTTTCCACAGACAAGTGGAAATGATCAGGCCATGTCCCACCAAAGAAGATAGGGAAGTTCCTTGAAACAAAAGGAGTTTCATCAGCTGCTTGAGAATATTCCTTAAAGTCCCTATCCCAGGGTAGACAAAGGCACTTGGCTCTACTTTTCATCTGCGTCTTGTGGGAACCTGCCAAATGTCTTCTCTCCCATCCCCCCATGGACATCAGGGGCAGGAGGAGGGTGGTGATCCCAGAAGGCATTGAAGTAAGTCCTGCTCTCCACTCCCCAAGAGAGGTTTGAAAATGAAAGGTCGAAAAAGTGGGGACCTGGGAGATGAGCCATGCCAGAGTGTCAGAAATGGAAGCAAGCCGAGGGCCACCTTCCACTGTAGTTGGGAAACTTTGGGAGTCACCTGGATCACTCCTAGGAGTATCTCCAAGGGATCAGCCCTGGGCTTTTCCACTATTTTCCAAAGAGAAAGACTGGCCAAGACAGAAAGAAGAGAATTGTACCAGATACCCAAATGGGCAGTCAGGGATCAGGTTCTGCCAAGAGATTTAGGCATCCACCAAAGAGTAGCCTTGGTCAGGACCCATCAGTTGCTGTTTGGCCACCCCTGAGTCCTATGCATCCGGAAGTTTTTCTCAAAAGGAAATTGGGACTCCACCACACTGACATTCCCAACTAGGTTGGGGGATCAGCTGGGAGGAGACCCAAGGAGCCCGTAACCTGAGACTTGAGAATGGCAGCCATGCTATTCACTCTTAACTGGCTGACAGGTGCCCATTGTTGGGTTTGGGGATTTTGTTTAGGATTGAAAGAAAAGAAGGGCTGCTGGCTGCTCTCTACTTAGGGTTAGAAGACATTGATATCCCAGGACGAGCCTCCAAAGAAATGTTACAGGATTTTTCACCACAATGCCCAGGATTCGAGGTCTTGCTGCTTTGAAGAATGAAGAGGTGGACACAAAATGAGCGGCAGGCAAAAGTTTATTAGAGTATAAGATTAGGAAGAATAGTATGAAAGCTCTCTTTGCAGACAGGGGACATTTGAAAGTGAATGTCCAAGGACTGTAGGCAAAGGTCCTTGTTTTATAAGGTTCTGGTCACCCCCTCCCCTTTCCTTACCCTTTGTTCCTTTTTTAAGTTTTACTATTATTGGCTGGATAACTCTAGGTGCAATTCATTCCTGATTGGCTCGTTTCCATTGTATGAGGGATGGCCTATGGCCATACCATTCCTTGTGGGTCATAAGGTCTTACTGTCTACTTGTTTTTAGTCAGGTCTTTTGTCAAATTCCTGAGGGAAACCTGAGGGGGGCAGGTAGATGATGTCTGTTACATTTTTAAGAGGAACCTTATGCCAAGGGGACTTGTTGTGGTCAGACATTGCCTGCAGTGTTCCAAAATATGTCTTTTTCCCCACCCAGGGATCTCAGGTCTTAACCTTTCCCTCTCTGCCTATTTTATCCTATACTTTCCTATCATATTAATTTTTACCTCTCTGTCTACTAAATTCTATCTTTCCCTATATTATACCACAATTTAATACCTTATTACTGTAATTTATAACTTATTCCACTTGAGACAGACTCTTGTTCTCTGTGCTGATATGAGGGAATCAATGTCTACTTAAAAACAAACACAAAAAAGCAAAAACAAAAACAAAACAAAAAACTGCATCCTTATTCCCCATGCTGGGAAAGTAAGTTGATTAGTATGCGGTGCTTAGCACTGGTTCTGGTAACTCAATGTCCTTCTCATCAACCAAATCTCATCTTGCACCAAACAACCCTATAAATGGGCCATTTTTCTCACTTTGTCCCATAGAGTGATTTCTCTTAAAATCTCTTCTGCTGAGGATACTGCCCTTCAGGCTGTCTCTCACCTACATCCAAATCTATTATTTGCAGCTGGATCATATCCTGTTGCAATGCCTCTCACCTGGCTAGTTTTTCAATGAGTACGCAGCCAAGTTAGAACACCTGTGAACTGTTTTATCCTGTGGAACTGAGCTCAACCCGGATTAAATATGCCTACCTGAGTGTACTGATGGGGAAAAAAAAAAAAAAAATCAGCCTCAATACCATCAGTTGGTATACCTCAACAGATGTGGTCTATCGACTCTTAGCCTCTTAGTTCCTCCTGAGGGCAGGTCTTATTTAAGAGCAAAGGGCTTTGGAGTATTTCACAAAGTTCCTTTTCCTCTCTGCCTGCTGGAAGTCTGAGGGGATTTTTCTTCTGCTACCGACTGGGAGCTCCTAGAGGTAAGTCTTACAAAATTGTGGGGACCCTCCTATGCCTGTGTCCCCATAGAGATTTTAACTTTCAGGGTTGTCCACACTGAGCCTCCGGCAATTTGTTAGCTACGGTTCAAGTTTCCCTACCCAAGGACTGCTTCCCCAGACAGTTTCCACTGGTGAGTCTCTGCTGCCATTTGCTATATTTGCCCGTCTGTCTCTCCAATCCTGGTTTGCCTGTGTCCTCACTGGTCTAATGGATCCTAGATGAGTTGTTGGTTTTTCAATCTGTTTCAGCTTTTTACTTGCTGTTAGGATGACCTGGTGATTTTCAAAAGCCCCTGTGTGTAGGACAGGAAATCAGAAGTCCCATTGTTTGATTTTTGGATGTTACCAAAACTTTCATTTCTGGTATAAACTCCTTTGGTCATGATGTATTATCTTTTTTTATATATACATTGGTTTTTATTTGCTGAAATTTTGTTGAGAATTTGTGTGACTGTATTCATGAGGGATATTTGTTTGCAATTTTCTTTTATAAGATCTCATCTTGTAATGTCATCACAGAAAGACTCGTTTCATAAAATGAATGATTGGGTTCCCTCAGCTTTTCTTTCTAAAAAACAGAACAAAACAAAACAAACAAAAAAAACAGCGTTGCATAGTTGGTATTGTTTTTTTACCTGAAGTTTTAGTAGATGGAATTCATCAGTGAAGCTACTTGGACCTAGAATTGTTGTTGCTGTTGTTCTTTCTTTTGTGGGAAATTCTTATCCTACAGACTGATGTACTTTAAATACAGAGCTATTTAGGTTATCAATTAGATTGATGATTTCTCTCTTTTAAACAACTTGCCCATGTCACCCAGGTTGTAGAATGTACTGGCATAGAGTGGTTCATCAGTGGGAATTGGTGACTTTTTTTCCTGTTCAGTCTGATTAGAAGCTTATCATTTTTATTGAACTCCTCAAAGAATTAGTTTTTGGTTTCATTGATGTTCCCTGTCATTGTTCTGGACATCATTGTTTCCTGATTTCAATTTGTTTATTTTGGGTGCTCTTGTGGTAGAGCCCCTCCCTAAGAAATGTGGGGAAAACCTCAAGACAAAGGAAGGCAACCTGACTATGCGCGCGACCTTCCTCTTGACTCTGTAACACAGACTGCCCATTCAGACTGTATGTTACCATATATGAAAGACAAAGGAGCAAAAATTGGATAAAAAGCAACCCTCCACTGTGCTCAGGGTTCAGCCTTTTGGGGTCTTAGCCAGCTGAGCCTATGCTGGCACAAATAAAGCTGCTTCCTGGAAAGAAAAGCCTTGATGTCCCGACACTCTGTGTGTGTGACAGGCCACTACTCTTATTATTCGTAGTAAAATAGATACTGAAATGATTGACTTGGTCTTTCTCTTTGCTCATAGAGGCACATACAGGATGCTTTAAGTCCATTGAACAAATGTTATTATGTTGTAGTTTAATTTTAATTCAGTTCCAAACATTTTCTAATTTCCTATGTGATTTCCTACGGGTTACTTAGAAGTGGGTTTAATTTCTAAATATTCAGGGATTTTTTTAAAAAGATCTTTTTTGTTGATTTCTAGCTTAATTCCGTATTTTTGTCAGAATACATACTTGCATGATTTGAGTATTCTTAAATTTATTAGCTGTTTTATGGCTTAGAATATAATGTATACTGGAGAATATTGAATGTATGTTCTGGGTTGTTCAAGCATTCTATAAATATTAGGTCAAGTTGGTTGAGAGCATTGTTCAAGTCTTCTGTAGTCTTTGTAAAATGTGTTCTATCAATTACTGAGAGAGGAATGTGGTACTATCTCCTATTTCATTTCTATTCACTTTGCTTCATGTATTTTCAAGCTCATTATCAGTAGCATACACATTTAGGATTGTTATGTCTTCTTGATGACTTCATCTATTTATCATTGTAAAATGTCTGGTAATATTCCCTGTTTTCACGTCTGCTTTGTCTCACATTAATATGAGATTCTAGCTTGCTTTTGATTAATATTTGCATTGCATCCTTTGTTTTATCATTTACTTTAAGCATCTGTAGCATTATATTTTAACGAGCTTTTTGTAGATAGTATAAAGCTGGATCTTTGTTTTTAATCAAATAAGTATGTCTTTATAACTAAGGTGTTTACACCTTTTAAGTGTAACATTTATTAATCTTGTAATTTTCTACTCATTTAATATTCTTAGATATTTTTCAATCTTTCTGTTGGATTTGAGAGTTCTATAATTTTATCTTCTCTATTGGCATTGTTTTGTGTTTAACTTTTTAAATGATTGCTTTGGAATTTACAAGATATACGTTTAGGACAGTTTATCTTCAAATAATATTAAGCCAATTCATATGTAATGAAAGATTTTATGACTGTGTCTTTTCGTTATTTTCTTCTGTCCTTTCTGTTGCCGTAAATTTTATTTCTGCTTGAAACAGTTATTTTTTTTTGAAATTCATTGTCAAATTGGTTTCCATCCAACACCCAGTGCTCATCCCAAAAGGTGCCCTCCTCAATACCCATCACCCACCCTCCCCTCCCTCCCACCCCCCATCAACCCTCAGTTTGTTCTCAGTTTTTAACAGTCTCTTATGCTTTGGCTCTCTCCCACTCTAACCTCTTTTTTTTTTTTTTTCCTTCCCCTCCCCCATGGGTTTCTGTTATGTTTCTCAGGATCCACATAAGAGTGAAAACATATGGTATCTGTCTTTCTCTGTATGGCTTATTTCACTTAGCATCACGCTCTCCAGTTCCATCCACGTTGCTACAAAGGGCCATATTTCGTTCTTTCTCATTGCCACGTAGTACTCCATTGTGTATATAAACCACAATTTCTTTAGCCATTCATCAGTTGATGGACATTTAGGCTCTTTCCATAATTTGGCTATTGTTGAGAGTGCTGCTATAAACATTGGGGTACAAGTGCCCCTATGCATCAGTACTCCTATATCCCTTGGGTAAATTCCTAGCAGTGCTATTGCTGGGTCATAGAGTAGGTCTATTTTTAATTTTCTGAGGAACCTCCACACTGCTTTCCAGAGCGGCTGCACCAATTTGCATTTCCACCAACAGTGCAAGAGGGTTCCCATTTCTCCACATCCTTTCCAGCATCTATAGTCTCCTGATTGGTTCATTTTGGCCACTCTGACTGGCGTGAGGTGATATCTGAGGGTGGTTTTGATTTGTATTTTCCTGATGAGAAGCGACGTTGAGTATCTTTTCATGTGCCTGTTGGCCATCTGGATGTCTTCTTTAGAGAAGTGTCTATTCATGTTTTCTGCCCATTTCTTCACTGGGTTACTTGTTTTTCGGGTGTGGAGTTTGGTGAGCTCTTTATAGATTTTGGATACTAGCCCTTTGTCCGATATGTCATTTGCAAATATCTTTTCCCATTCCGTTGGTTGCCTTTTAGTTTTGTTGGTTGTTTCCTTTGCTGTGCAGAAGCTTTTTATCTTCATGAGGTCCCAGTAGTTCATTTTTGCTTTTAATTCCCTTGACTTTGGGGGTGTGTCAAGTAAGAAATTGCTACGACTGAGGTCAGAGAGGTCTTTTCCTGCTTTCTCCTCTAGGGTTTTGATGGTTTCCTATCTCACATTCAGGTCCTTTATCCATTTTGAGTTTATTTTTGTGAATGGTGTGAGAAAGTGGTCTAGTTTCAACCTTCTGCATGTTGCTGTCCAGTTCTCCCAGCACCATTTGTTAAAGAGACTGAAACAGTTATTTTTTAAATGAAGTACAATTATAGAAAAAAAGCTTTTTTTTGTTTTTTGCCTACATATTCCTTTTGGATACAAATTTCTATTAAAATTTTTCATCTGCTTGGAGAAGTTCCTTTATCATTTCTTATAGTGCAATCTGCTGAAAATGAATTCTCACAGGTGTTGTTTGTATGAGAAAGATTTTATTTCTTATTGTTACATTTTTTTATTAGGTAAAAATTCTAGATTGACAGTTAATTTTTTTATGCACTTGAACAATATTGCTTAATATTTTGTTTTGCACACTCTCTGATAAGTCTACTATAAATCTTAAATTCCCTTCCCTGAAAAATAAAGTGTCTTTTTTTGTCAGACTGCTTTTCTAATTGTCTTTTTAATTACTGGATTTCAGTAAATTGATTATGATGACCCTTGAGATATTTTTTATGTTAATTCTTACGGGGATTCATTGAGATTTTTGCACCTGTAGGTTTATTGTTTTTATCAATTCTGGAAACTGTTAAACCTTTATTTCTTCAAACTACCCCTTCCTTCTCTTTCTGGGGCTACAATTACACGTGTCTAGAAAAATTCCATTATACGTGGTAATGTGTGTGTGTGTCTGTATGTATGTGTGGTGTGGTGTTGTCTTTCCTCTGTGATTCGTTTTGTATAATTTTTATCCGTCATGACTGATATTTTCTTCTGTAGTGTCTACTGTGCTATTCTCGATAAGTTAATTGTTAACACGGATTACCTTTTTGCTTTTTATCTCTTAACATATTCCTTTTTTTATCCTTACTCTATTTTATCTTCTCCATTCTTGAACATACAGAACATTCCATGGCTCCCCACCCCCAACATCTTTATCTGCTAGTTCCATCATCAGGGTCTCTTTCTATTGATGAACGTTGCTCCTGGTTATGGGTCATATTTTCCTGCTTCTGTGCACGTTTTGTAATTTTCTGTTGGATTCCACATGTGCCAGATACCTATGCATTTTATGTTGTTGATTAATGCATTTTCCCACATTCTTATGAATACTGCTTTTGGGCTTCTTGTCTGCCATGCAGTTAAGTTATTTAGGGTAAGTTCAAAGCAATGTTTTATGCAAGACTAATTTATCCAACATGACAATGCTACATTTCTGCGCATTCTACCTAATGCTCTGTATACTACAAGGTCTTTTCCTTCTGGCTGTTGGGGACATAATCTCTTCCAAGACCTGTGTGAATGCCAGAACATGTTTTGACTATTCATTTCCAGTTTCTTTTTCCCAGGATTTGAGTAATTTCCTCTCACATTAGAGCAAATTAGTGCTAGGCCAAAGACTTGAGGGGACTTTAAATTTCCTTTTAAAATTTCAAATATACCAACATACAGCTCTTTGTAGCATTTTCTAAGTAGATATTGAGTATGTGTTGTATTTAGTGATGTCAGCCTTTCTTAAAAATATTTATATATTTTAACAATCTTGTTAAAGAAACAACTTTGTTAATTCTCTAATGGATATCTCTGTTTTCCATTTCATTTATTTCTGATCTTCTATTTCTTTTTTTTTTTTTTTATGACTTCTTATTCTTATGTTCTACTTTTGGACGTTGGGCTTCTCAATAGTAAACATTTATTCCTTTCAAATAGAAATATGTCTATAGATTGATAGCCTTTAAATTGCTTCTTTAGCTGTTTCCCATGAAGTTTAGATGGCATATTTTCATTAGTATTCTAAGTTTAAATTTTAAAATTTGTATTATGTTTCTTCCTTGACTTAAGATTTCAAGTACATTTAAATGTCTATTTATGCATTTTAACATTATCTTTCTTGCTCTTTCCTGACTTTATTGCCTTTAGCTTAGAGAATATGAAAATATCTTATATATATCAGTTCCTTAAAATTTATTGAGATTTTGCTTATGAATGACTTACATGATCAAATTTTATAATGTGCGAAGGGTTTGAAAATAAGGTGTTTTTCATTCTACATATGCCTGTTAGATAAACTTTGATTTTGTTGCTCAAATCTTCTACTTTTTACTAGTCTAACAAGTGCCAAGGAATTTATTTTGACATCTTCTAGTATAATAAATATTTGCCAATGTCTTATCATCTAACTTTTGTTATATTTTCAAGGTTATATTATGAGGTGAATACAAGTTTATATTTGTTGTATACTCCTGGTAAATCAAATATTTAATTTTTAATTGATCATCTTTATCTAAATACTGCATTTCCTCTTAATTCTATGCCATTTGCTATTATTATACCCATTAGTCTGCCTTCTAATTAGACATCTAATCTTTATTTTTCTGTATCTTTTAATTGTACCTCAAGCCACCAGATTTTGTTTCTTATATAAAGTGAAAATTGGGGTTTATTTTTGTCTACATGAGTCTATGCATAATGTTATATTAAATTCAGTTACTTAAAACAACCTTTGATATTTTACACACGCTACTCTGAATAGTATCTAAGCTATAAGCTCTGCTTTACTGTGTTCTTGAGAATATAGACTGATGACTGGACGCTCTCTTCTAGAACATTATTGTTGCCTATGGTAGAAGATAAAGAAACATGGCAAAGTACATACTCTAAATGCTTCTTCCTGAAGTGACTTATGCTATTTCTGTTCACTTTTCAATTCTCAAAGCAAGCTCTTCAGGGAACTAACCTCAAATCATGAGGTATGCAATCCTACTATGTGCCAAGAATAAGACAAAGCCCAGAGTATCACATGGGTTGATTAGTTGTATACTGGAGACTATATATTTTTCATGCCCCTTAACTTTATTTCATACCATATTTTTATTTTTGTAATTATGTTAATTTTTTTAAACTGTCTCCAGTTAAGTAACAAGGGAAGAAATGTTATTTTACTGTTACTGTATGATTCAGTAGAATTTTAGGATTAAAAATGTTGGTTTTGCCTTTTACCTATCTTTATCTGGAAGGAGACTCCTTTCTGAGTGAAATAGTACCTAGCTCTTCAGTAGTTTAAATTATATTTTTCACACTTAGTTGGAGATATCCAAAACCTTTGGGCAATATCATATATTGAAAGGTTGAAGAAGTTTGCACCAGAGCTTCCCCACACCTAAATATTTGTGCTATTCATTTAAAATGTTTTCATAATGAAAGAATAACAACCCAGATTTCATGGAGACTAATTATTCCCATAGTTGTTCCAGCTTTAGAAGCACCTTATTTAAGAGAGCATAGTACGTTTTTAATGGCTGAGTAATACTCCATTCCAGTGTGTGTGTGTGTGTGTGTGTGTGTGTGTGTGTGTGTATAATGCCATTTCTTCATTCATCTATCAGTGGACACTTTGGTTACTTCCATATCTTGGCTATTATAAATAATGCTGCAATAAACATGGGAATGCACATATCTTTTTGAAATAGTGTTTTTGATCTCTTTGGGTAAATAGTAGTGGAATTACTGGATTGTATATTTCTATTGTTTTTTGAGTAACCTTCATGTATTTTTCCACACCAGTTGAACTTTTTTACATTTCCACCAACAGTGCAAGTGATTTCCCTCTCTCCACATCCTTGCCAATATTTGTTACTTGTGATTTTACTTCCATGTGAAATTTAAGAAGCAAAACAAATGAACGAGCAAAAAACAGACTCTTTAATACAGAGGAAAACAATGGTGGCTGCCAGTAGTGGGGGAATCAGTAAAATAGATAAGAGATTAAGAGGCACAAACCTCTAGTTATAAAATAAGTCATGGATGAAAAGTGCAACAATACAAATCTTGTCAACACTACTATAATGTGGTATGATGACAGATAGCAATTACATTTATTGTGGTGAGCACTGAGTGATGTATGGAATTGTTGAATCAAGATATCATACACTTAAAACTACTATGACATTGTATGTCAACTTTATTTTAATAAAGGAACAGAACACTAAAATAGAACACCAAATTAGTTTTTCAAATCTATCAATACTAATTACATAAAACTGTCAGAACTAGTCGAAGTTATTCAATCAACAATATTGCTTTTAGGATTGTAGATTATGGACCTGGTAAGTGATATTTAATAGGTCAGTTCTCCCATTGTATAGATGGGCAAACAGGCTTAGAGAAAAGGTTTCTGGACTTTTTTTTTTTTTTTTTTTTCTGGAGTTGTCTGACCTTGTCTATTATTTACCATATCCTAAAAACTGACATCACCATAACTTACACTGACTCTACCTCAATTATCTTTTTAAGTATTATAACTTTATATTTTTATTGCTTATTAGCAGTACATTAAAATGTCATAAATAATGGTTTGGGGAAATAATTTAAACTATTCTTTCCTGATAAAAGGCAAATGTTACCCTTAGAAAATGTAACTGAGAAAATGTTTAGGACTCAAAAATTGTGAACATGTTTCCCCCACAAATATTCAGACATCATTGGTCATCTGTTCATTTTATAAGCTCTGACAAGTTTCCGAGGTTCAAAGTTCAAACTGCGTGTGGTTATTAGTTCAGACAAATATCACAGATTGTTATGAAAAGAACGTGTGAGTTTTAGTCAGCCATAACCTACAGCTGTCTCTACTGTTGCAGATATATTTAGGGTATTTTTGTCCATACTTATGAACTAACTGTCTATGAGATGTCACATGTTATAACAGGGATAGTGACAGGAGCTATGGATGACTAGGAAACATCATGAGTCAGTTTGATTCTGGTTCTACATCTTAAAAGATACAAATCAAAACACGTCACATAAGCAAAATGTATGAACTATTCAGCCCTGATTCTGAATTCCACATAGAAAAAAATGAACTGTCACAACATTTAATGATATTGTCAGTATAGATTTCTTTAAGGTTTGCAAAGAAAACTGAAGAAGAAGAAGAGAAATCCTCTGCTTTTGTTAAAGTTAGAGTAGGTATTCTCCTGAAGTTAGTGCCTGCCAGTTAGGCGCTTAGTCAAGTGATTTATTTTTTTGCTACTAAGTGATTGCTTTTATAATATTCCTTAAAAATTAGTTAAGGGAGTAGGCAATAGAAAATGTTTTAGTTGGCACAAGAAGGAATCCACTTTTTGAACCATCCTTGATAACTCTGTTAGTCCTTTTGTGCCAACATTAGGTAGGATGGGTCATGCATTTGACAGCATGGACTCTGTCTCATGTGGGGTCACAGGCCGGAGGTTTTAGGTACAGCTGTATCTTTTGTTAGTTGCTGCTTCCTGGTAGTATAAATAAGTAATATTGGCCTCAAGTAATAGGACAGAAGCTGAATCTGAGAACTTTCATTCAGTTCAACTGACATTTATCAAGTAAACACTTGTTTTCCCTCATTTTTTTCTTACCTTTGATGCCTTATTATATCAACACCACCCAACATTTGAATCCTCACTATATGCCAGAAACTCTGACAGGCGTGGATTTTAAAGATTGGTTCTGGCCCTGAGGTGGCGCATGATAGAAGCCTCTATTGCCCTGGCCCTCAATGGTCCTTCTTCACGTTTCACCTGTTGTAGGGAACATACATACCTACATCAAAACAAAAAAAAAATTCATTGAGTAGGTGACATTTAAAATTAACTGGTGCCTCATTTTTTATTAAATCATCCTTGTTGTGAGGCATGAGAGTGAAGGGCTATATACAGTTGGTTTCTCTGAAATATAAGTTCGATGTCAGGAGAGCCTAGCCCTGGGTGAGGGAAGTACAGTCCAGTATTTTCCATACAGCTAATCTATCCTAAGAACTATCTGCTTGACTCTCTTCACTGTATCTTAAAATACTTTTTACGTATTTTTGGAAGTAGCAGTGGGACTCAGTCAGCACAGTCACGTTTTCCATAAACCCACGGCAGAGAAGGTGCAAAACAGGAAAAGCAACAGCTTGAACCAAAACAGAAAATAAGCTAGAAAAGAGTCTTCTCATTAGAATGTGTTTAGTTCACTTGAAGTTATTCTTAGAATAGTATTGCTATTTCTACCTAACGGCAAAATAAAAGAGATCTCCTATAAAAGTACCTTGGTAAGCATGTAAAAAAAAAATTGCGGAAAAAAAAATATCAAAGCAGTAAAATAGGAAGAGAAGTGTGCTCTACTCAAAGACAGAAATATCTTTAACTTTCCCGAATGAAAAGTTGACTCTGCTTAGGCCAAAACATGAAGCATGGAAACTTGTGGAGAATAAGTGTCTTTTCAGGCCCTGTTCAATCTTTAGAGAGTTAAGCTTGGGGAAATTAAAATAGCAAGGTTTTAGAGTGAATTGCCATGAAAGTGTAATCATAGCAAATCTACTTAGGGTGCTATTAATGAAGAGCAGAAATAAATGTAAACTTCTTAGAGTTTTATTGACAGATGAATTATAGGTGCAAATTCATAATGGAATTTCAAAAGTCCATTGATTGTTAAAGCCATATTCTGATTCCTGGAGGAAATTCCCAGGGTCAAGACAATGACAGGCAGAATATTTGTATAATAAGAACAGTAGCTTTAGAGAAGGACAGACAGATTAGTGGAAGAGGCTGACAGTATTCACACTTATTAGCCATATGTAAATTTATGAACTTCAAGATTATGGGAATAAAATAAATTGCACATATGATGTTATGAGAATTAAGATACTGAATGTCTAACACCTACTAGATACTCATCCTTCAATGAAGAGTAACTATTATTATAATTATACTATCAATATAATAAAAAGGTAGTCGAGTACAGTCAGTATAAAGATTTTCCTTGTGATATTTCAAATTTTCTTTTTTTTTCAATTTCTCCTATGATTAATTTCTCCTGTTGGTAAAGACAATGTGACATATTGTTCATTGTCACGGTGAATGGCAAGGAAGATAAAATGTCTCATTTCTAACAGCATCTGTCCCCGTTTTCTTCAGGTTTAGAATAGTTTGCATGAAGAGATTTCAACAGCAAATGCATGAACTACTATATTTTCAAATATCCTGTGTGCTAACTTAAAAAACAGATATGCTAATTGCTAGGAAATGATTATGAGAAATTTATTTGAAAATTGCAAATCTATTTTGACTGGTAAGCCTTCTTTGAGAAGACCTATCCCTAGAGTTTTCAACATGTGCATTGAAGTGGCAGGAGGATGCTTCAGGGTGTCTGAAGTGGTCCTGGGCTTGACTTACTAACTTCCATCCCCAATCTCTTCTTGTCACTCATCCACTCACTGCCCTTCTCGGTGATTCACTTGTGAATGAACACCATGTCCAAATTCTGCCTCATAAAACGTAAGAAAAAGTCAGGTTGGGTCATCCTCGAAAGGATATCTCTCTCCCAGAGAGAGTAAGCAGAGGAAGTGTCATCCTTTGCTTGTTTGTTTTTAACTTTATTTTATTTTGACACACACACACACACACACACACACACACACACACACACAGATAGAGCAAGAGGAGGGGAGGGGAGGGGAACGGAGGGGCAGAGAAAGAGGGAATCCTAAGCAGGCTGCACAATCAGTGTGGAGCCTAGCCTGATGCAGGGCTCCGACTCATGACTGTGAGATCATGATCAGAGCCAAAATCAAGAGTCAGACACTCAACTGACTGAACCACCCAGGCACCCTGAAAAGTGTCAACCTTTGAATATGATCATGTCTGGTTATAATGCTTAGAACTGCTGCTGCCATTTTGCAACCATGATAAGAGCCAGCCTGAGGGCAAAGGCGCCCCCTGACATGGATGGGCAGAGAGATTCAAAAGCCTGGGTTGTTGATGGTCCTAACCTATGTGGAACTCTTTATTTTGGGGCCACATGTCATGATTTTCATTATATTTAAAACCAATTAGCATGACTGTTTTTTCTAACACATAGCTGTAAACCAACGTAACTGTTAAGAAGGAAGCCGTCAATAAACATTAGCTATCTTCCTCCTCATTCTCCCACTCTTCTCCAAGATCATCAATATCAATATTCTTATTTCCTCCTCAGCCTCACAAACAAAGTGTATGGCCTGCAGGGAAAGCAATTGCCTTAAGTCTTCCCTTGCTGGCCCAATCCCTTTCTCTCTATCCTTCAGAGTGGCCAAAGGCTGCTGTGTCACATCTTTTGTTCTCGTGGCACTGTCCCTGTTCTTCCAGGTCACTTATAACAACTGTATTTAAGTCCTAATTGATTAGTTGTTTCTTTGTCTTACTAGATTGTAAACTCACAAGGGCAGGAAACCTTCCTGTCTTATTCAATGTTGTCTGCCCAGTGGATAGCATGGTCCTGAGAAGTACTAAGCACTAAGTATATACTCTAAGTGAATGAAAGACTGAATGCAAATAAAATCAAAGTAGAAAATAGGAGGATTAACTATTCTTCTAAATTACTTCATTAGGTAAATGTGTCTAGTAAATATGCTACTTATGTTTGGACTATGATTTGACAAAACTTTATTGACATCACATACTATAGACTCTAAAACTGTCCCCTGAGCAGTATCTTTTACAAGAACAGAAGGGAATTGGGAATGACTGCTGTTGAAGGAACCGAGGACAAGCCTGTCAGATATACCCCCATATTTCATACTCGAGGGGTTAATGGCTTTTATTTGACAGTTGTGTTTTGCCTCACTTTAATTGGATATACGATTTTCTTTTGCGTTTGTAGTTGACAACTCTTCAAGGACAAATACTGAACCCTGTGGGGGGAGGAAAAAAATAACAGATTGCCAGATAGACTAAAAAACAATTTAGCGCTCAGCAAGGAAAGAAGTGAGAACCCGGGCTTGAAGCATCCCGTGTAGACAATGTCACTACAGCACATCCAGATGAAAAAGAAAGAAAGCACCCTTAAACATCTCAATTAGAGAATCAAGGTGAACAGAATCATTTTCCTTGAAGCACTGCCAAATATTTGACATAAACTTCAATTTGCAGCAACAAGCTTCAAGGCATCAATTAGAACAGAAATTTTCTTTTAGAAAAATAATCCAGGAAGGAGTCCGCTTAATGTTTTTCTCATAAAGCTCATTTTGTTTAATTGATCTGAGGCCCTGTCTGCTTAAAGACAGACTTGCCTATTACTCAAGGCATGTCAGTTTCTTTTTCCTGTGGTGTGGTCCAAGGAAAACTTTACACATATATGTGTGTGTGTGTGTGTGTGTGTGTGTGTGTGTGTACACATAATTCATTATGGAATTAGACTCCAGTTAGAAAAGATTGAAGGTTGGTATGCTTTAGGAAGAGTCTTTCTTCTTTTTAAATGTTTGTTTATTTATTTTGAGAGAGAGCGCGTGCTTGTGTTGGGAAGGGGTAGACAGAGAAGCAGTGGATCCCAAGCAGGCTCTAAGGTGTCAGCTCAGAGCCCCCACAGAACCCTGAGATCATGACCTGAGTCGAGATCCAGAGTCAGACACTTAACCAACTGAGCCACCCAGGCACCCCTGGAAAGATTCTTCTTAAATGTATACAGTTTTGCACAGTGTCTTAAATCTTTTCTATTATCAATAACTGTTTAATTTCGGTGTTCACAGGTATTCTCTAAGCTTAACACGGAAATCTAATCATATTTAAAAAAATAAAGAATTGCCATGTTTTTCTGTTTAACTCTTTGAGAACCCATCAGCTGATGAGGCTGGTTCTCTCCCAGGTAGAAGGTCAAATGTTTAAGGGATTAGTTATTTGCCTCCACTACTGATGCCAAGGTGTCAGCAATCCCCTCACTTCCAAGCAAACACACATTTTGGAAATTTTATTTTCTCTGTCTTGTCTTATTTCAAGATTTTTCCAATATCATGCCAACCACAACTACTACTGTTATTAAAACACGTAAGTGAAAATAAACACTGGCAAAAAAGGGCTCTGAATTTAGAAAGGGTAGAAAAGCTAGTAGTTGTAGCTTTCAGGAAGTATTTTATATAATCATTTGGCTATTTGTAGGGGAAGGAGGGAGAAGAGGAGTTAACGTATCAATATCCTAGGAATTTCATAAAAAAGAGTATTTTTATTTCATTAAAAAAAAAAAAAAACAGTATCTTGACAAAACCAGCCACCTAAGGCTATATGTTTCACTAGGGCATTTGAAATGGTATTTCTCTGTTCTTTAAAAATGATTCAGGGGCACCTGGGTGGCTCAGTTGATTAAGTGTCAGACTTTGGCTCAGGTCATGATCTCACAGCTTCGTGAGTTGGAGCCTCATATTGGGCTCTGTGCAGACAGCTCAGAGCCTGGAGCCTGCTTCAGATTCTGTGTCTCCCTCTCTCTCTCTCTACCCCTCCCCCACTCACACACATTCTCTCTCTCTCTCTCTCTCTCTCTCTCTCAAAAAAAAATATTTAAAAAATATTTTTAAAAAATGATTCATTTACAGGGGCACCTGGGTGGCTCAATCAGTCAAGCATCTGACTCTTGATTTTGGCTCAGGTCATCATCCCAGGGTCGTGGGATCGAGCCCTGAGTTGGGTCCTATGCTGACTGTGGCACCTGCCTAAGATTCTCTCTCCCTCTCTCTCTCTCTCTCTCTCTCTCTCTCTCTGTCCATTCCCCACCTTGCATGTGCTCTCTCTCTTTCAAAAAAAAAGTCATTTACAAAGCCATTTATACTGTACTCTTAGATACTTAATCTAAGTCAACAGGGCCACAAAGATCAGTCTGTATATTGTACTTCATAATAGTATGGAATTTGAAGTCATTGCCTTGGTTTACCTGATAGCACAGTTTTTTGCCTCTTATCAGGCATGTGACCTTGACCAAGTTACTTAAATTTGTTTTGCCTCAGTGTCTTTGTCTTCAAAATGGGGATAAGCAGAGTGCTTTCCTTTCAGGATTGTTGTAAAGCATGAATGAAATCTTACTCATAAGGTGTTTGGAACTAACACACACTAAGCACACTCTAATAGTAGGAATAACAGCTAACTGCTATAGAACTCCTAACTTGCCAGGACATTTAGTTACATAATTTATGGGACCACTATGTGAATTGTACTATGTAGAAATATTTACAGTGTTCCAAGAACAACTACTAGTTCTTAGATTAATTTAAGGAAAACTTTAGAGAGAAGGTGACTTTTCTGAATAAGGGAATCTTCTAATTCACCTCCAGGCAACCATGTTCGCAAGTGAAAAGGGGGTGTTGTTAATGATTATGCTGAAACAATGGGCATGAACCAGAAATCACCTAGGGGAACCCAGATGTATGATAATATTATTTTTACCTGGCTTGGACACTTAGTTTGTTCAGATGAAAAAGGAAGAAGGGAGGCAAGATCAAGGATAGCTGGATGTACAATCTGAGGTCCTGAAATGGATGAGGTTTTTAAGGCAGAGCAAATAATTTAGCATGGCTGGCATATGGGGGTATGGACATGGAGAGCTAAATGAATAAAGGCTGGGAATATACTTTGGCCTCAAAATGGTACTTTATTCTACAGGCAATAAAAAATCCCTGAATAGTTTTAATTATGAACATGGCAAGATCAAATTTACATTTGGAATGATAGTTCTGGCTGCTTTGCATGCATGAGAATGTTGAAAACCTAAGTAAGGAAAGTTTGCTAGGATAGTCTAGGCAAAAAATAACAAAGACCTCAATTATCCCACGGGCTGAAGAATGAAGAGAAGGGGTGGGATCCTGAGTCATTTCAAAAGTTGATTTGATAAGATATGCTAAGCAATTATATAGATAGAAATTAAGGGAAGGGAAAGTTCTAGCTTGGGTGCGTTAGATAGATGAATGGTGATTCACCAAGATGGGGAATAGAGAGTAGGAACAGGTTGGGAGAAGAATGTAATGAGGTATGCCTTAAACACAAGTTCTCTATTTGAGATGTTGCTAGAGAGAGCATCCTATAGATGCTGAGTACATAACCATGTGTTATAATGAATAAACACTTTGTATTTGTGATGGAGATTTACGACATTGTCTATATGTTCTGTTGAAACAAATAGAAACAAGAGACTGGGGTATCCTATACACTACTGGCCTTCAAAAAGAGAATTTTGGATTATCTGGCAATTGCTTTCACGATTTCATTTTTCTATGAGACTAAAAAGGAAATTTTTAATAAAAAAATTTTTGGTAATACAGTTTCATTTTATTTAGAAGATAAAGAGAATACCATTTGAAAGGTTTTGGTTTTTATATACAAATTTATGTTATCATACAGGTTGTTTATCCCAAATTCTTTTAAATATACCACCAGGTATAGACTCCTACTCTAGTAAATAACTTACTTCTCTTTCCTGGACCAAAAGCAATAACTGAATATTTTTAAAATTTAATTCAATGGATCTTAACTGATTGAAATAAATGTTAAAACTGAAGACAGAACAAACTGGGCAGAACAAAATGGGAGATGGCAAAAGAACCCTGTTTCTTTCCCTTCTCTCTATCCTAAGGCTGTGCTAGGATAGAGAAAAAGATCAGCTGTTACTGCAAAAACTATAAAGCCTGCAGAAGACAAAGATGATGATGATGACTCTGTAGCTGATTTTCTCAATAGTGATGAGGAAGAGGACAGAGTTTCTTTGCAGAATTTAAAGAATTTAGGGGAGTCTGCAGCATTAAGAAGCCTACTGCTCAATCCACACCTTAGACAGTTGATGGTCAGCCTCGATCAGGGGGATAACAAGGCAAAACTCATGAGGGCCTGCATGCAGGAACCCTTGTTTGTAGAGTTTGCTGACTGCTGTTTACGGATTGTGGAACCATCCCAGGATGAGGATTCTTAAGATGGATTATTGTGCTGCTTGCTCAATCATGTGCGTGGCTCTCAGAACTTGCCTGCTCCTCCTCCCAGGAGAACAGCTAGTGTGGGGTCCTGTGAGCAAGGGTGGTGACTTCCAGGGCATAGGCCACCTGATGTAGGGTAGGCCGCATAGGTCTTTATGTCAAAAACTGTGGCATGGGTTTCGGGCAATATGGGGGACACTCAAGGTGGCAAGCCCTTTATGGAGAGAGAACTTGACATTCAGATAGTTGTCTTTAAATGTTTTAATTTTGGTACAGGTTTGGAAGATAGGCAGAGGTACAGTGACAGAACCATCATTGTCCTCTGTGAATGCTGCTCAGATCGTGTTTTAGGAGCACTGGGGGTCACAGAAGAGGTACAGGGTAGAAAACACCAGGAAATCCTACCAAAATGGAGCTTGCGCTCTTGGCCTTGCAAGGTGGCTGAGCTGGGGAAGTTGTTTTCCTTCAAACCACGTTTCTTGGCTTCCAGCTTTAGACTAAGTGTCACAACAAAATACACCATCCTTTCTTGATGAAAAGCCTCAAGAAAGTCGGGATAGAAGGAACATACTTAATAACATCCTCAATGGAGAAAGACTGAGAGCTTCCCCCCTAAGAGCAGGAACATGACAGGGATGTCCACTCTCACCACTGTTGTTTAATATAGTGTTGGAAGTCCTAGCAACAGCAATCAGACAACAAAATAAAAAGCATCAAAATTGGCAAAGATGAGGTTAAACTTTCACTTTTCGCAGACGGCATGATACTCTACATGGAAAACCTGACAGACTCCAGCAAAAGTCTGCTAGAACTGATACATGAATTCAGCAAAGTCGCAGGGCACAAAATTAAGGTACAGAAATTGGTTGCATTTTTATACACCAATAATGAAGCAACAGAAAAAGAAATAAAGAAATAAAGATACCATTCACAATTGCGCCAGGAACTATTAAATACCTAGGAATAAACCTAACCAAAGATGTAAAAAATCTTTATGCTGAAAACTATAGACTAAATGTCACAAGATATAATTGCATTGGGATATGTGATATTATTTATTCATTAAGGTAAATACTTGGCGATTTAAAACTATATCTTAAATTTGTACTGTATTTCTTTCAAATATTCCCTTTCACTGGCTTAATTGATTTTTAAAATATTCAAGTATTTATTTAATTACCTCATTAGATATTGAATTAAAAATCAGTAAAAAGTATAGCTTATTGGCAAAGAAAACGGAAATAATTTCTAGCTTTCTAAGGAATTCTGCCCCAATGAAAAAAATTTTTTAAACCAATGGGCCTTGTCCATATGTGATGTCTGCTTACTTCCCTCTCGGCTGAGCCATTTGTTTCTGGTTCCTAGAACTACAGATGCTAGCTAGCATCGACCCCTTGAGGATAATTCTTCCTGCAGTTGATAATATCAGTAGACAAGAGGCTCATGTCACCTTTTCTATGATTCCTTCTGATGTACCATTTCTAGACACAGATCAGAAATGATTGCCAAGTGCTTAGAAATACATGTCAATTTGTAAAATGTGGCTACAATATTTTGTTTCTGCTCTTGCACTCCTACTTAGCATTAGCAACCAACGCTCTCTTCCTTTGCTCTCTGGGAGACGGTGTCCTCCCTTCCAAGACAAAAAGTCTGGTCATAAGGGCATGTACGTCTGTCACATCAAAGTCATTAAAATGATGTGAGAAAGTCTAAGTTTGGCAGAATTGCAATTGGGAGAGAATGGTACTTACCCAAATCCAGACCGATGCTGGCCACTGACCCCAAATTACCTCCATTATCTAACTGTGGCTGCTGGTTAAGGATACTATTTTGTTCTATATGTAGATACAGTGATAAATGGGATGGAATTCAGTAGGTCTGATGCCTAGAAAAACCTTCTTGAGACCTGGGAACTATAGACAAGATTGAGAAAGAAACATGCAGAACTTTTCTCTGTTAGGCAATTCTAGTTATCATGCAGCTATAAAAACAGAGCAATCTTCATATTAAGAGAATTTTTTTCTCTAAATACAGCAAAATTAACACCATCCATCCATTCATTCCTTTTACAATATTTATGAGGAAAAAGCATTTGGAAGCTTTTTTTCTTAAACTGAAGACTCTTGGATATCTTTTAAAAATGTTGAAGCAAATGGTTTTCCAGTATCATTTAGCTTTATTTTATTTTTTGTTATGGGCCTTAACATATACTCTGAACCTGCACACATTAGCAAATGATATCCCTGAACCTTCAGCTTCCTTCCATAGCATTGCCTACTGTGTTAAATACCTAAGCGTTTGACTCTGGCAAATACAATTAGACTATGTAGGAAACAAAACAGCACGTGGCAACATATAAACAAGCAGAGATCTCATTGCCTCAATATTCAGTCAGCATTCTCTCAAAGCACGATATTTTATGAGAGCCATTCGTGTGTATTTTATTATGTGGAGGGGTAGTCAGAAAATAACTCCTGTGTTGATGGTTACTCTTATATTAATTATCCAGATCATTTATCTACTATGTATGAGTGATCCCCAATTATGTATGAAAAATCAGCAAATCAAGTGTAGTCTGTACAGAGATACCCACAATTACCACAAATATACTGACTCCACTGATATACTCTTCAGGGATAGGTTAGGATACATCTACTCTCTGAAAACCAATTGCATTTGTTTCCTAATGTTGCTGTAATCAACGACCACAAATTTACTGGCTTAACCCAACAGTAATCTCTTTTTGTACAATCTGTAGGGCACACATCCAAAAATGGTCTCACTGGGCTAAAATCAAGGTATTGGCAGAGCTTCATTCTCTGCTGGAAGATATAGAGGAGAATGCTTTTTCTCACATTTTCCAGCCTCTAGAGACTGCCCACATTCACTGGCTTCTGGACCCCTTCTATCCACTAAGACAATAATGGCCAGTTATGTCTTTCTCACATTGCCTGACTCCATTGTGACTCTTCTGCCTCCCTCTTCCACCTTTAAGGATGCTTGTAATGGATTACATTGGATCCACGTGGGTAATTTAGGACACTCTCCCCATTTTATAGTGAGCTGATTAGCAACCTTACCTGCATCTGCAACCATGCCACTCCTTGGCCATTTAACATCAATTATTCAGTGTCTGGATATCAGGGCCTGGACTTCTCTGGGGGATCATTATACTGCCCACCACGCTAGTCTAAGGTGTTGTGTTCTTTTTACCACAGCTGCAGTAGAAACGTTTTAGGGATGCCCACCCTAAGCACACACCTTCTCAAATAATGTGCCCATTACCATTGGTCCCAACTAAATGGAGCTGAGGTGAGCCTCTAACTGAAGAAGGAGCCCATTTACAGATGAACCAATAATTTATAACCTCTAAAAACTAGTCCCAAAGACAAGCTGGCCAGGTAAATCATCCATTTTGGAGATTTACACTTAGAGATACAGAGGGAAGATACCAGGTATCCGTGAATTCAGGAGCTACCAAGTTATGCAGACGTGAAAACTAGATAGCAGTAACAGTTTTTAGTATGTTTAATTAAGCTAAGGAAGATGGTTGAGGAAGAGGGTTAGGGGGTGAAATAGGTATATCGAAAAAAAAAAAAGCCAAAGAAAATACGAGGTGACCTTAAGAGATGACATGAGGTCTCTTTTGTTCCTTTTATTCTTTTTGTTTATGTTGACATTTTTGAGGAGTACTGGTGAAGTATTTTGTAAAATATACCTCAGTTAGTATTTGATATTTTTCTCATGATTAGATTAGCGTTGTGGGTTTGGGGGGACGAAGATCGTAGAGGTAAAGTGCGATTCTCATCACATCGTATCAAGGGTACATACTATCAATATGACTTATTGTTGAGGATGCCAAACTTAATTACCTGGCTAAGGTAGTGTTGTTTTTCTCTAATGTAAAGATAGAATGGGGAGCTATTTTCCACCTTCTTGAGGGTGGAGTATCTACTTAAATTATTTGGAATTTTCACCGAACATTTTTCTTTTGTCCTTTATTAGATCATTTGTTTATATCAATATGGACCCATTGATATTTTATACTTTGGGTTAGAATTCCATTTTTCTTTTGTCCTCATTTTTATTAACAGTACTTTGTAAGCTCTTTTCATTCTGTATTCTCTAAAATTTTATGCCTATTGCTTTAATAGCCATTTATGCTCAAAGATTAAAAATATCTATCTCCCAACATCTCCAGGTTACGGAAAACTTTTTCATGGATGTCATAATGGTGTCTACAGCAGGCTTTGGGTAGGCCTGCTGTGTTCAGTGCCTACTAAGCTTCTTTGTAACATAGGATATAGTGCTGGTGTAAGCTGGTCGTCGGTAAATAACCGCAATGCATATATGCATGCATCGAGTCTGTTGATAAATTGTTTAAAGTTGATGTTGACAAATTGGCACCAAAACAAAATTAGAAAACGTGCATAGAACTAAGTAGTTAGGTCTGGGTCTATCATATGATTGGTGATATAAGAAGCTTGTTAAAGCCTTATTTAATACATTCTATGTCTTGGAAGGATGTCACCTAAAGCAGGTAAAATATCATCACCATCAAGGGGAAAACATAACCTGAGAGGAAATTAGAAGATTCGAAGAACTTTCTTCTCCAGTGTCCGCTATCCTAACATCCTTTAATATGACATGCTGGAAATATAGCTTTGATAGCAATGAGGAAACAACCTTCTGCAAGACTTATGTTAGAGCACGTTGTGTATGTTTTTTTGTCACACCTCAAAGCCAGTCAGTTTTGGAGAATTTCAACACTTCAAACTCAACCTGTCTATGATGAAACATATGTATTTCCTTCTTCCAAGTCAGATGCTCTCCTACTCTTTCTCAACTCAGTGAGTGGCACCACAATGACAAAATAATGCCAAACACTTTTCAGAATAATTGTATCAATTTATAGAAGTGTTGTCCTTGATCCTGCATTATTCCTTTTCCTTTATCTCTAATTAGGTACTGAGTCCTACATATTGCTATGTTTACTCATTTCATCATTTTATGTTCATTTTTTTCACCAGTATCCTACTTCAAACTATCATTTTCTGTCTAAAATGTATTTTGGAAATGTTCTATCATACTATCCTCAACCACTCTTTTTTTAAATTTTTATTTTTTTGATATAGACTGTTACCTTAGTTTCAGGTCTATAACATAGTGATTTGGTGAGTTTTATACAATAAGCTGTCCTCACCACAAAGGCAGCTACCATCTGTCACCATACAACACGATTACAATACCATTGACTGCAGTCCATATGTGGTGCCTTTTACCCCTGTGACTTATTCATGCCATAACTGGAAGCCTGTATCTCCCACTCCCCTATACCTATTTTGTCCACAGACCCTTCCACCTCCCTTCTGGCAACCATCGGTTTGTTCTCTGTATTTGTAGATCTGATTCTGGTTTTTGTTCACTGTGTGTGTGTGTGTGTGTGTGTGTGTGTGTGTGTGTGTGTTTGGTTCCACATATGAGTAAAACCATATGGTATTTTTCTTTCTCAGTCTGATTTATTTCACTTAGTGCAATACCCTCTAGGTCCATCCATGCTGTCATAAATGGCATGATCTCTTCCTTTTTTATGGCTGTGTAATATTCCCCTGGGTGTATATACCACATCTTCTTTATTCATTTGTCTATTGATGGACACTTAGTTTGCTTCCATCTTTTGTCGATTGTAAATAATGCTGCAATAAGCACTGGAGTGTGTATATTTTCAAATTAGTATTTTTGTTTTCTTTGGGTAAATACCCAGTAGTGGAATTATTGGATCATATGGAATTTCTATTTTAATTTTTTAAAGAATCTCTATACTGTTTTCCATAGTGGCTGTACTAATTTACATTCCCACCAACAGTACCCATGGGTTCCTTATACTACACATTCTCACCAACACTTGTTATTTCTTGTCTTTTTGACTTTAGCCATTCTGTCAGGTGTAAGGGAATATCTTACTGTGGTTTCACTTTGTACTAACTTGATGATAATTAGCAAGATTGAGTATCTTCATGTGTCTGTTGGCCATCTGTATGTTGTCTTTGAAAACATTTCTATTTAGGTCCTCTGCCCTCTTATTTCATTGGATTTTTTGTTTGTTTTTGGTATCGAGTTGTATAAGTTCTTTAAATATTTTGGACATTGACCCCTTTTGGATATATCATTTGCAGATACATTCTCCCTTTCAGCAGGTTGGACTTTTGTTTTGTTGATGGTTTCCTTTGCATGTAAAAGCTTTTTATTTTGATGTAGTCCAAATAGTTTATTTTTGCTTTTGTTTCCCTTGTCTTAGGAGATCTATCTAGAAAAATGTTACTATGGCCAATGTCAGAGAAATTACTGTCTGTGTTTTCTTCTAGGATTTTTAAGGTTTCAGGTATTAACATTTAGGTCTTTAATCTATTTTGACTTTTTGTGTATGGCTGTAAGAAAGTGATCCAATTTTATGCTTTTACATGTAGCTGTTCACTTTTCTCATAATCATTTTTTGCAAATACTGTCTTTTCCCGATTGTATATTCTTGTTGTAGATTAATTGACCATAAGTGTGGATTAATTTCTGGGCTATTCTGTTCCATTGATCTATATATGTATTTTGGTGCCCGTACCATACTGTTTGGGTTATTACAGCTTTATAATACAAACCTGGAATTGTGATACCTTCAGCTTTGTTCTTTCTCAAGGTTGCTTTGGCTACACAAGGTCTCTTGTGGTTCCATATAGATTTTAGTATTATTTATTATAGTTTTGAGAAAAGTGCTATTGGTATTTTGATAGGGATTGCACCCACATGCATTCGTGACCAGCCCCAATCTAGTCGTTACACCTGGGTCAGACATCCCTGTTGAAAGCATATGTATAAGCCCTTCATCTTCTGCTTACAACCATAAATGGAATTCCACTTGGGATTAAGATAAAAATACTCTAGCTTAGTTTATAAATCCTTTGCAGCCTATTCCTGTTTTGTTCTTCAGCCCCTTTTAATATCCTACCCTCTCTCACCCTCTCTGTTAGAACCATATCTGCTTGCCTCACCCTCTGGGATGGGCCATGCCCTTCTGTCCATCCTGCCTACACTATTTCCTTCGCAGGAAGTCCTCTCTCTCTCCCTCCCTAGGTAATCCTGTCATCATCTTTGCAATCTCAATGTGGTCATCACTTCCTAGGAAGTCTTTCCTTATCTTCTGGATGATATCAAGTCACCCCAGTGTGCTGTGATCCTATAACATCATAAACACAGCTCCTTCTGTTTCTCCTTCATAGCACTGATCATAGAAGCAATGCTACATATAATTAGGTATTTGATATGTGGAATGAGGTTTTTCTTCCACCAGACTGTAAATTTTGAGTGCAGAAATTTGGTACATAGTTACCTCTGTATGTCTATTACTTAAAATGATATCTGGCACATAAAAAGTTTTTAAATATTTCTTTAAGAAATTTACTATTTTCTAGATTTATTAATATCCCAAATGAAGAAACAAAAGCTTAGAGGAATGAAGTACAAGGTAATTAATTTGTTAAGGCAGAGACTAGAACAGTTCTCCTGAATTTTACTCAATTATTCCCCCATCATCTGTTCCTATGTGATTAAAATCTGAAAACAAAGCAAGGCCAAACAAGATGAAATTCAGGTACAAGACACACAATATATTTATATGCCATTGAAAACGAATATGGCATAAGTTTTCTCAGAGCTACAGCATGATTGATTGACATATTTGTTTTACTCAGATACACAGAATTAGCTTAAAAAGAGTCTTTCATTAATAACAGACTCGTTTTTATGAAGGTCCTTTTTAAATTTGCCTACACTTTTTGTTTTCAATAATAATATAAACACTCATAAAACCGCCATTAAACACAAAAACGAAAATCTTGCAGATGTTCCCACCTCTCTTACTCGTTTGTCACCTCACTGGCATTCGGTAGCAAAAATCCCTTCACTTTTCTAAAATTATGTGTGGTTATGTGTGTTTGCTTCATCCTAAAATGAAGAGATCCTATGGATTCGCATACTTTCTGACATTTGTTGTCAGGCTTTTACTGTTTTGCAGTGTAACAGGCGTAAAACGATAACTCACTGTAGTCTTCATTTGCAATTTATGAACAACAAAGTGGGTTTGAATCATCAGATTTTTATTTTCCATTAATTCCTTCCATTCTGGGTCGAATTGGCCAGAATTCATTCTTCTCCTTATGTAGAAAAATTATTTTACTGAAAATCATGAAGAATAATAAACAATCTTACAAATCACTTTATTGTGATAAGTTGTTTTTACTATAATGGAGTATTATTAATAAAAGTGTATAATTTTAGACAGTAGGAAACAGACATTGCCAGTGATTATCATATTTTCACTCCACTTAATTATTTTTTTTTAATTTGGGGGACGGTTAAGGTTTTTTAAATCTTGAGGCATGGTTTAGTTTAACAAACTAACATTAGATTTGGTCCACTAGCAGGCAGGTGGATTTGGTCCACATTTGGTCCACTAGCAGGCAGGTGAAGTAATAGGAATGATTAATTTGTATGTGTGTGTGTGTGTGTGTGTGTGTGTGTGTGTGTATCTGTGTTTGTTCTTATATGTTTCCATATGAGTAACAAAATTAATGTTAGGGTAACACCCATGTGTCACTTGGTCCATGCTCTGATTAACTGACACTTAGTGGCAACATGTCTAGAAGCTTAATCTAGACTGGAATTTGCAAAGATGATCCTCATTTTCCTTTTGGAAAATCATCTTTTGCGAACTATTACTAAAAACTTACATCAAAATAACCAAAGGATTTAAAATACAATTTTACTCATTTATAAAAAAAATTTTTAGTAGATAAATGTCATTTCCAATCACCTGTGGGAAATTATTCTGAAGCTCAAACTAATGTGCTATTACCCTTAAGTAAAACTTATGCTCAGGAAGATTTGTCATGTTTCTGCAGAGACCTGAAATATTGGCATGAAGGTGAATATGCAGTCTGGTATCAGCAGACATACTCTAAGTTACTTACATCTCTACATTAGCTAAAAAAGGGGAAATTGTCTGTGTGTGTGTGTGTGTGTGTGTGTGTGTTTACAAAAGAAACTGCCTTAAGTTTACTCTAAAAGCCAGGTAGTATTTATTACAAAAACCCTTTCCAGAAAGTTAGGAAATTCCAAAACTGTCATTGGAAACCTCGAATTCCCCAGAGGGCAACTGCTTTATAGGAGAGGACATTGGTCAGTGTGAATTCTGGTAATCATGTATGCTGGATCAAATGTCTGCATTCCCAGCCAGTTACTAAAGTCAACTCTGATCGACAGTCCCTGGACTGTTTAATTTTTTACCGTGCCAATCATCAAGGCTTCCCTCTTTCCTCTCATTTATTTACATTAATAACGGAACCTTTAGCTGCTATGCTCAAAGTGAAATATTCTTCTCAGAAACAGTTTATGGAGCCAAACTTTTTTTTAGTGTCAAGGAGAGCTCAAGTCATTGACTCATTGTTTTTGTTTTCCCAGATAATATCAAACATGTGTCCCAGATCATGTATAGTGAACCTGCTCAGAAAACATTCTGACTGCATTTGGTGTACAAAGCTGCCAGAAGCTACACATTTTGATGTTGGCCAGATGTTAGGCATTTGTGCATAAAAATGATGGGGAAAATATGCCTATTCATAGTCGAAGGTTTCTGCCAGCAGTTACTCTAAGGGAGATTTTGGTATTTATAGTATAATAGAGTCACATTATTAAGTGGGAAGAGTAGTTTATCCCACAAAATAGGCTCTTTGGAAGAATTATTGTAAGACTGACAAAAAAGCAATATAATTTCCAATTATCTAAGATTGATCTTGCCTCATATCTCCAAGTCACCTCTTGCCATTCTTCATTTAAATCTATGTACTCTACTGTCAAATCTTGAGATAATATGGGGTCATTTTATCATTTTCATTAGGATGTTATAAGAAATACATCATAAATATATAAACAAAAAGTGAAACATTGTTAGACTAGTGCATTGGGGAAAGTTTAGATGTTAAATTTTAATCATTTGAACAAAAGTACATCTTTTTGCATAAAGTATCTGAGTATTTCTCCTCCATTAATTCAGTTAGGTTATTCAGACAAGCCTTCTTTATATGATGGAGTTCTCATTTGCATTTGAAACCTGAGGCAAAATTAATTTTCCTTTCAGATGGTATATAATAAAATCCTACTAGTATTGTCTTTCTTTAAATCCCTTTAGATAAGTGATCCTGGGAGCATTTCAAGCTTCTTAAAATACTTGATGGAATGAATGAAGCCAAACTCTGAAGAACTAAAGATAGTCAGTTAGCACATATGTCAGTATTAAATAGCCTCAAGAAATTAAAGATCAAATGTTCAGTTTGACAGATACGAATTTCTGAGAAATATGGGGAAAACCTGGAAAGAGTCATAACTGCTTAGCATCTGAGTTAAAAAAAATTAAACTCTGAAAAAAAATACATTAATCATTTCTCTCTCTATATAATGTAGCGAAATCTATGGAAAATGCTGTAGGCACATTTTTGTGCTTTTGACTAAGGAGAGAAGTATGCCAACTGGGTCAGAATTAAACGGTTAATGTATTCAAAAAATAAAAATTCTATGTGTCTACATAGAAATTTTGACTTTTAAATCAGGGAAATGCAGAATATATACATAAGCAGAGTGTGTGAAATTTGAGTGCACTTTGATATAGAGAACTAATTGTACCTTTAATGATCAACAAAGTGAGCAACCTTACGAATGTATTTGCATTCTAGATGATCATAACAGCCCTGGCAAGCAAAAGAGGAGGTCTGCTGGATGATCTAGTCTAGACGATACTTCCTAAACATAAAAACAATTGATTACTTAAGGCTCACAGTTCATATATCAGCCCTACAGGGAGAAAGAGATGGTCAGTGAATGTAATTTTTGAATAGATATTCAGGTGGTTTTTCTGAGTTCAGATCAGGTAGGGGTTGTAAGTCCTATTGATTCTAGATAAAGTGATTCTGTCTAAAGCATGCTACATGTCCATGCAGCCATGCTATCGGATTACTGCTTCGACACTCAGAAAGTCACTCATAAAAGCGGTCTGAAACTGGCCAGTCAGAGACACTTGAAATAAAATATATTTTATGGAGGCTTGCGCTTCTATAACTGTGGGAGGTGGTTCTGAGGTCTACCTTTCTGGTAGATCTTACTAAGACCTATGATGAAGTAAGGTATCTAATACAACCTATTCACCTTCTCATCCAGAGTGCCGAGAAGGAATTTCTTTTATAGAGTCTACAACACTAAGGATCAATGGCTGTGGTAGCCGCAGACAATGGTGGGTGTAAATCATGTGAAAGAAATGAAAATTGCTCACAAAATCAGACAAAGAACTGAGAACGTTAAGTCATAGTAGGTAACATGAGTATTCAGTTATCCTTGTACAGGTCCATGATGATCTCCTACGCAAAATAAGCTATAAATATTAAGAACACCCATGGGCTGTAAAATCCTTGCATTCTTGGGAGCTAGCTTAGAGCCTGGTACACTTCCTGTACACTGGGACCATTTTTAAGTGAAAAGGATACAATTTAAAAAAATAAGTTTTTTGTAAGAAAAACATCTTAGCATCCTAAACAAGAAGAAAAGTAAAATATTTATACCTCATTGGGAGAAACTTTTCATCCTATTTATTTAATACCACTCTATAATGTTAAAATAGGTAAACTCTTCTCTGACCTCTGCAGAGGTCAGAGAACTGTTTAAAACTGCTGGGTGAGATTAGGGGCCTTGAAAATGCTTTTGATTAGTATGAAGATAAAAATCTGCTTTTACAACTAAAATTATGTGGCAGATTTTTAATATGTATCACCCCACAACATTATAGTCTGTTCATCTGGCTATACAAATATCTTGGAATTGAATAAAAGAGTCATTCAATTGAATATAATTTCCACTTTGTGGCAGTAAGTAAACTGTAGGGTAGGATCAAATGGTGAATCCTTAAAAGAAGGCATTCCAGGAGCATTCAACGTCAGAGTACTTGGATGCTAATATAGAATTTTGAGATGAATTTAAATGAAGATGTACACTGTAATAATCATTACTGAGAATCTTAGCTATAAGATGCTCTTACATAACAACAAAACAAGTGCATATGCTGGAGAATTTCAGTTGTTACCTTTCTGTCTTGCTTTGAAGCAAGGTTTTCATCTTGGTAACACCATAATTTGAAGTACATAGTTGGATAGCTTAAATTGATAGATAGTAGACAGATAGTAGATAGATAGTAAAATCTATCAATTTTAGAAAGCTGAAATCAAAACAAGGATCTAGATTCAAAAGTGGTTATTTCCTTATAGGTGAGCTTACTGTAATGAATTGTAATGCTACTTATTATATTCACTTTAGGAGGAACTCAGAAAATAGTGAAGTTTACAGTTAGATGTAGTCAGGGGAAAAAAACCCACAGAAGTCAACAAAAATTGTCTTGGGACATTTCTAAGAATAGGAGTAAAGGACATATTTTCTACTTGACCAAGGAATAGGCACCTTCAGAAAATAAATAAAAGGTGTGAATTTAAATTGCAAGTGAAATATCAGTGTAAAATTTCTCTTTAAGTTACTTGGGAAGAGCTACCTGGTTTTTGATGTAAGGAGGAGTGTAAGCATCCCATGCATGCTCAGGGGAGGCAGGAGAAGCATATTACCAGACAAGGAAGAACTGCGAATTAATTTGTATAATTCTTTCTCTTCTATTTTCTTCTCTCAGGTCTCCAAAAGATCGGTAACATAATGGCAGTAGGACAGACTTCACAAAACTTGGGGCACCTGGGTGGCTCAGTCGGTTAAGTTTCTGACTCTTGATTTTGACTCCGTTCATGATCTCATAGTTTGTGAATTCAAGCCCCGTATCCAGCTCAATGTGGAGCCTGCATGGGATTCTCTCTCTCCCTCTCTCTGCCCCTCCCCTGCTCATGCTCCCTCTCTCTCCTTCAAAATAAATAAATAAATAAACTTAAAAAAAACTGACAAAACTAGGTAATTTTTTGGAGGTAAGGACTGGAAAGAGGAATAATAGCTGTGATCTTTTGATTAGGATGACAAGTATATGTATGTGGGAGGGAGGTGTTTGAAGGCACCACTTACAAAAATAAAAGTTGAAAAAATTGTGAATTCATAGTTGATGAGGTAGCTATTTGAGAATATGGCAACAGGGCTCAAAATAGAAACAAAAGTTAAATACATAAATTTACAAGGGAATTATCCACAAAGCAGAGATAAGGAAAGCTATGAATTTTGGATAAGTTTTTTAGGGAGGAGATTTTAAAAGAAAGATATAACAGGCCTTAAGTTATATGTCTGAGGACACCTGCACATAGGACATTGAAAGCTAAAGAGAAAGGCTAAGATATATGAGTAGACCAGGCAGTTGGTCATTGAGGAAAAACCAGAAGAAGCAGGGGAAGTTCCAACTCAAGGGAGATATTCAAGAAATGGAATTAGGTGATCAATAGAAGTCTGAGGGGATGGATCAAGAGGAGAGAGGGACCGAGGAAGAAAGGGAGGGACTGAGGAAGAGGAAGAAAGGGAGCACTGGTCATGGAGCCCTTTTGCTGGGGAGACATGAAGAGAATAAGCCATGGTGTGAGTAGACCACTGTTGATTCTGATAATCTGCAGATGTAGATTAATAGACTCAGAGAAAATGAGGTAGAAAGGAAGTTGAAGTCCTCTTTCTTCCTTATAAGGAGAACTGAAAAAAGAAAGGGTTTGGAAAGGTGACAGGAGACTGTGAGCAGGAGTAAATGGGAGATGGTGGGGAGTTTCCACGTGAAGACGAAGGGCATAGAATATGATGGGAATTTGCATGGACTCAAATTTCTGGAACAACATCAGGGAGTCTGGGAGCACGTCCAGTAAACACGAGACGAGTGTGGTAGGAGAAGAGAGGCCCAAGAAAATAAAAATTTCAGCATCTAAAGCAGGCTCTGTGCTGACAGCAGAGAGCCCAATGCCCCACCCACAAGCCATGAGATCAGAACCTGAGCCAAGTCTGAATTTTAACCCACTGAGCCACCCTGACGCCCCATTCTTTCCATATTCCTTAAGCATTAGCCCTTTGATCCCAGACAACATACTCACCGGGTCTATGGCCATTCGTCTTTTTCCACCTGGTGAGGGGAAGCATGGAGTCCCCCAAAGAGTCACTCTAATTTTTCATTTATTTTTTCCTTATGTGAATCTAATTGAATTCAAAAACTCAAACATGAGAAATGAGGTCAAATTTGTTCCCCATTTAATAGGAAGAAAAAAATGCAATGATGTAGTAACTATCTTTCTCAGGGTAGAGGTCTAACTTTCTGCTTAAGATAGTCACATATTTCTGAGCTGATAGAATTTTCTAATTTTTAGAAGTAATTTAATTCATACATCTAGACTTGAAGTTTTCTGAAAATGCCTGAGGGGCAAAACTACGATTTTTGTTGTTGTTTTTCCCCTGACAGACTATTTCTTTTTTATTGGCTTCATGATTTGGGGAATATTTGATAACAAGGCAGAACTCAAAGGGGTGAACTTTATTACTCTCATTTATTTTGCTCCAGGGTCGAAGAGAGTTGAAACATTTATCTCTGTAGTGTATCTTCTACACATACTCCTACTATGGGCACTGACTCACGGTCACATGTAAAAAGATTCACACTTCTGAAGAAAAAATGTTGTTGAAGAGTGTGTCTACTAAATCACTGGGCCACAGCCCATTTTTAATTAGTAGAAACACTAGAAAGAGACTGATGAAGTAGAAGGTAGCTGGAAATTTTAAAGCCCTCTGAAAATAGTTATTAAAACCAATTTTAAAAATCAGCCTTAAGATTTGCTTATAGCAAAAAAGGGTTTTAGAACTGGAAGTGTTAAAAATGGTTAATTCTATGGATTTAGAAACAAAGACCAGACAAAATAAATCATACACTGATTGCTGGAAAAAAAAAATTAACTAGAATCCAAATCTTCAGTTTCCCAGAGTAAGTCTTTCTATAATCTCCCCACCAAAAGTGGTGATAATTACAAAGTTTTGATAACAAAGAACATGGTGAAACTAACAGTAAAGCTCCTTACTGAACAAAATAAAAATCTACAATGATAATAATCCTTATGTAAATTAGAACCAGTATCCAATATTTTTGAACTTTTGTTTTTATTTTTGTTCCTATCAACTGTGTCTTTTTGGAGTGTACCTAAAGTCCATCAATTTGAGTGTTTTTATTCTTGTCTTTGTATGGTATCTGAGTAGTTGAATTCCATTTGTATTTTCTATAACTCATATCAAAGCCAGTTAAATTCTTCCTGTATTGTTTTAAAATATATATGTCATATATATAGACATACATATATTTAAAATATATATATGTATCATATATATATGATATATATATATATATATATATATATATATGCCAAAACTTAAAAGCCTTTTTTTTTGCTATAATCTGTTACTTCTTTTTCTATACTGAGAAAGAAAATAAACTTTTAGTAAACTGCTAAGTGTTCCAGACACTGTGTTCAGTCCTTTGTTTTATACTTTTATGCTTTTTTTTAACTCCTAAAGAAGTCTCTGACATCCACGATCCCAGTCACGAAGAAAAGAGAGATTAAAAAAAAATTTAATGTTTATTTTTGAAAGAGAGAGAGAGGGAGAGAGAGAGAGTATGAGTGGGGAGGAGACAGAGAGAGAGAGAGAGTATGAGTGGGGAGGAGACAGAGAGAGAGAGTATGAGTGGGGAGGAGACAGAGAGAGAGAGAGAGTATGAGTGGGGAGGAGACAGAGAGAGAGAGTATGAGTGGGGAGGAGAGCGAGAAAGAGGGAGGGAGAGAGAGAGAGACACGGAGACACAGACTCCTTAGCAGGCTCCAGGCTCCGAGCTGTCAGCACAGACTGATGTGGGGCTCGAACTAGTGAAACAAGAGATCATGACCTGAGCCAAAGTCGCTCAACCGATTGAGCCACCCAGGTGCCCCAAGAGAGTCAGATTTTTAAACTTATTCCAAATAATATAGATAATAAAGTGGCACAAAGGTTCTCTCAGGTGGTTTTACTCCAAAGCCCATTCTTATTTTAGACTAGCTCTTCCCACAGCCTCCATAATCTCTTTAATTCATTGTTAATTACGGAATATCTCCCAGCCCCTATTTCTTCCAGCCACAAACATGCTCTTCAATTCACCAAATGTACTTCCCTTACCAACTTCTGATCAAAGTGATCTATTCTTTGGCATTTATATTATTTCCTGAGGAGTATTTTGTTCTCCTTCCCCATGGCATAAATCTCTCCTTACTGGAAAAGGTAATTAAATTTTACTATTCTGTATTTCTTGAAATAGCATCTTGCAGAGCAATATTTTGTTGACACCAAGTGATAAAAATAAAATCTCATCCTAGATAATGTATAGGAATTATACCAGCAACCCCAATAACTGATCTTCCTCATTGAATGACAAACCAATGAGTGGACAAAGATTTTACTGAGATGAACTGCTGACTTCTCCACAGGAAAAATAAGTGGACCTTTTTTTAATGGAAATTTTATACTTCTGAAATATTTAGGGTGGCGCTTCATGGCATTTTTGTTGATTGAATATCCTCAAATATAATTTTGTAAATTTGGAGAGACCTAACAGATGAATTAACCAATCAAGGAAATTATATGTATGTCTGGAGTAAAAATAAACTATAAAGTACTCACAAAATTACAAAGGCTTTTGATTCTTTTAACTGTTCCTAACTCAAAGATCTAATGAGAGATTAATAAAGATACACATGTAAGCCTGGAGTGATAGTCTCACGCCAACTACATGTTATCAGACATTACACACAAACAATCAAAATAAATCAAAGATGTGATATCTCTGCATACTGGTTTGACAATTTTTTTCCTAATGAAAAATAAAAGAGAATTATTAATTGGTTTCTTAGGACATTAATTTAAGATAGATACTATTGGATTGATTTAAGGGATCTATAACCATAATTTTCTTTTTTTCTTGGCATTGAACTCTGTCTCTGTCTCCCACTTTCTCTCTCTCTATTTCTATCTTTCTCAGATATCATCCTTTTCCAATCCATCAGGGATTTGACACTCTGGCTTGAGATAAATAGAATTCTCACGCTGAAAGTACTATTTTATAAGCGACAAAATACGGAATAGCAGATCTGAGATAGATTGACAATCATAATAACAACTATTATCCTCTAAAGCTGTTTTCTGCTACTTAAAGGGGCAGTATCTATTATAGAAAGAATATTCTTTAAAGTTTGGCTCCACTGGAAAAATGTTTTGTTATTGTGATTGTTGCAAATATAAGCATATTGCCTCTGGCTCTTTTAAATGAAACCAGCTTCATTTCACTTAAGAAGGTTATCTGAACACATTTAAATTGGTCACATTTGAATCCACGTGTAGTTAAATCTTTCAGGGAAAAAAGAAAAAGTTATTCATCTCCATTTCCACTACGTTAATCTTAAACCTGGATTTTCTTTCTACCCCGTATTCTTAGTACAAAGCCTTATTGGTGTTCTCTGCACCTCATCCATACATAGTATTCAGATTTGCCAGAATAATCACTTTCAAACTTCATTGTGGTGGTACTTCCCTTGTTCATGAACTTCCTTACATTCATATCCAATAGGTTAGCAGATAAAATACAAATCTATTAGCTTGCCATTCAAGGGATTAACATGCACTGCCTTGGCAAAAATAATTTCCTCATTTCTTTCATTTCAGACATGGAAGTCTGAAAAAAGTCACAAAGTGAAAATTGAACATTTCCCCTTTACTTCTTGCATTTAACATCTCAGCTGATAATTCCCAAGTTCACCTTTAGAGGCCAGACGGCTCCACTTAATTCTGGACCCATATATTTAACTGCCTAATTGACACCTGCACTTGGATCTATAATAGGTATCTCAAAATGAACTTGTCTAAGACTGAACTCCTGATCTCTCCCCACACCAGCTCTATCACTCGTTTTCTTCATCTCAGTCACTGACAACTCCATTCTACCTGTTCAGGCAAGTGATGTCACCTTTGCCTTTTTTCCTTTCTCACATCCGTTCCAACAATAAATACTATTGGCTCTACTTCAAAATATATCCAGAAGTCAACTGCTGCTCCCCATCTCCCATTGGCAACCCACACTGGTCAAAGCCACCTCATCTCTCCCCCGGATGAGCGCATTAACTTTTGTGCCGGTCTTCGTTTTTTTTTCCCTGAAGCCTACACTCAATTCTACAACCAGACTTTGCTATTACCTTGCAAGACCCTATGTGGTCTGCACCTCCTGTTAGTTCTCTGACCTCATCTTTTGTGATTTCCTTCTTGTTCTCACTGCTCCAGTCTCATGGATTTTCTTTTTGTTCCTCTAATACACAAGGCACCCCACTATCTCAGGGTCTCAAAGGATCTGCTTTAGTTTTTCTGTTGTCATAGTCACCAAATCCTGTTTCAGTGACTTTTAAAAAATTTTGTTCCTTATCTTAAAACTTTTAAATATTTGAATTAATATTAAATAATTTTTCATTCTTTTCTGTTTGTGCATTGCTCTAAAGTAGTAAAGGCTATCCATTTTCCTCTAAGCATTCCTTTAGACAAATGTCATAAATTCTTAGTGTTCTACATTCATCATCACTACTTTCTAGATTTTCTATATACGGATGTTTTATATTAACCCCATGAACCAGGATTTATCCAAAAATATAGTATTAAAATTTATAGTTAGTATAACATTTTATTTTCTGGTTGCATGATTTTCATTTTTATTGAGCTATGGTCACAGTATAGTTTTTATACTTATTTTCTCTTGATAGATAATGAAGCTTTATCTTTGGCCAAATATATGATCAATTTTTATTAATATACTCTGAAGAAAAATTATAACATCAAATTTTTGAGTACATGTTTTATATATATTACATATAAAATTTTATATTTACACAAGATATATACATATATTTATATACACATACAACTATATCAGTCTATACATACTAATTTATATACATATATAAATCAGCACTGCATTATTATCGTCTGTTGTTTTCCATTTGGATTTTCTCAAAGAAAGAATTAAAATCAACACCTGTGTGATTCTATTTCTCCTTTCATAGTTGAAAGATTGATTTATTATAAGATTCTATTTTGGTCGATTTTATTTACTTTTACTTTCTCTGATATAGCCCCAGAATTGCATGTATTCATTCATTTGGGTAATTTGGCTTATTTTTTCAATTCAAAGTATGCTTTTTGTATAGATTTTAGGTATGTTTTTGATACAGAATTTTTCATTATAAACTAATATGAAATTATTTCTCTGGATGATTTCAGCTCATTTATACTTATTTGCTTTTCCAATTATGTTTTCATGTTATTTTATATGATATTACATTTCTTTTTTTAATTTTATTGATTTCATTAGCTGTGTGCCTGCTTTAGTGTTTTTAATATGATGATTTCCCTGATATTTAGGAAGCTTTGCATTTTATTATGGTGGTCATATTTATGATAATATCTTAATATTAAACCATAGTCCTTTATTATCTGTCATGAAAAAAAATATAATATTATTATATTTTCTCTACTGTTTTCTCTTTTCCCTCTTAACTATATCTGGCTTTAGTCAATAGTAAAATTTTTATTATTTAGCTTTGTATCTCCAACAGTTCTTTCAATGATATTACTTAATTTTTAGCTATATTAGATGAAGCAATTGAACTTCTTCTACTTCCTCTATTTCTTGCTTACATTTTCTTTTAATCATTTCTGCCTTGTGAAGCCTATCACTTCTACATTTTTCTTCACCTTATACCTGAGATAGATGTTAGATTTTATTCTAGTTTCATATAGTTAATGCTCATAACCTCATCCTTTACATAATCTTTTGAGATTTTTCATAGTTAACTGAAGTTCTTCTTATAGTTTACTTAAGAAGTACTCTTGGGGAAAAAATATTTTCAAGCTTTATGTAAGTTCAGGCTTTATAGTTGAAAAGTATGTTTTCCCTATATGAAATCCATAGTCCTACTTTCTTCTCTTGAGTGTTTTGTAATTTTGCTGCTGTATCTTTTGGTATACAAGTTTTTGAGAATTTTGAGGCCAGCCTAATTCTATTTTTCTTCATTAAAGAATCTTGATCTTTTGACCTTGCTTCCCAAGGAATTCTTTCCTTATCTTTGATGTTTAGGATATACCTTGATATTGACAATTCTGTGTCAATTTTCCTTGTTGTACAGTGTATCCTTTCAATATGTAAATTTAAGACTGTTTTGATTTCAGAGAAGTTTTCTTGATTTCTAATTTTAAGTACTCTATCTCCATTTCATTATGGGGGGAGTGGGCAGAATGAAACCTAAGCAAATAAGTTTCTCCTTGATAAATTCTCTAAATCTTATCATTTCCTGTTTAAGAGCTTAACACTTTCTTTCAAATTAATTTTGATTAATTTTGTCATTTATATCTACCATTCCTTTCACCAAGTTTTCCACAATGTCAATTATTTCTTTGGCTTTTTCCATTTTGTCTCTGTTTTTTAATATGCTTGCAAGATTTCTCCCAATTTTTATGTCATTACCTTCTCTGTCTTTTCCTGAGTTTTCACTTTCTTGCTTTGTGATTGTAGTAATCAAAATGCTGGTAAGAAACAGATGATCTACTGAAAGGAGACAATACTAATGAGGCAAGTTTAATAAAAGGATTATTATAGCAAATGCCTAAAAATGGTGAAGTACCTAAAGCTTGACAATAGTGGAAGAAAACACATTATCTCATGGAGGCCTTAAGGGAAGAAACAATTACTGGAAGTCAGAGGAAACAACAGTAGTTGTAAGAGATGGTTACTTATCAGGAGATGTAACATTCATTGGAGAAACACAGCACACCAGTGTCCTGGCTGGAGGAAAGCTGGGGAATAAATGTCCTAACCTTAATCGCTTACCCATAGATCTCTTGTCAGTACTCCCATCCACCCCACTGACCGAAGTCAATCTGAGGGAGCAAAAGAGAACCGCTGAGTAACTTTGCAAAGATCAGCCTTCATGAATTCCTAGCAAATTAGGAAAGAAGGAATCATGTATTAGGAGCAAATAGCAAACATCTAACACAGGGCCATTCTTAAATTTTCAGTAAAATTTTTTCTCCTCCATTTCTCCATTTTCTTCTCCTAGTATCTTGTTATTCTGTGCTAATTCTCCTCCTCCTCCTCCTCCTCCTCCTCCTCCTCCTCCTCCTTCTCCTTCTTTTTTTAATTTACCACACTCCATGAATTTGAGTAGAGAATGGAGACAGGGCCGTGTATCAGGCTGAACCACAAGAAATTGCCACCTTTACAGGTTTAAATTGATAGAACATAGTTAATGTGGTTCAACATACAGAGGCAAGTTAGTTCTCACAATCTTTTCCCTCAGGTGTATATGATAGACTTCCACTTGCCTGTGTGCCTTGGCATTATACGTCTTCTTGGAACTCTGTTTCTGTTTCTTTTTCAAACCAAATTGTGTCCTCTGGCTTCTGCTGAAACACGCTCTCTGCAGTGCTCCAATGTGCAACTGCAAACAAAGGTGCATTTTTGCATCTAGGCGTGTTCCCTTCACTTTTAAGAAGCATGTTTGTTTTGTTCCTAGTGCTTTTCGCTGTTGTAAGATATCTCAGCATCAACAAAAATAGGCACCCACTGTCGAAATTTCCATCCAAATTTCTTATATTGACTTCCTCCTACTTTAATTCTGGTAAATTTCAACTGCTTTTAAAAGTCTTTATCCTTATTTGTTAGTCTTGGGAGGGCACTTATCTTTTTGTTCCTCTAAAATTGGAAAATTATTTTTATGCTGTTATATCCATACCACAAATATTTATTATGTACATGTTATGTGCAATGCTTAAGTATTCATAATACAACAACAAAACAAAGATACTTTATTAATCTTACATTCTGTACAGATAGAATAGTTAATAGATCAAAAAATAAATGGATTTACAGACAAATGGATGGTATAGACAATTTGTTATTCAGACCACCATTTTGCCATGCCACAAAAATACTATGTAACAAACTACACCAAAACATAAAGTATTAAATTAATAATACTTTACTTTCCTAGAGCTACTCGTGGGCTAACGGTTGGCTCACCTGGTTGCACTGATAATTTTGGTAGGCTTGCTCCTGTAACTAGGAATTGGCATGGGGTTGGAGAGAGGTGTCAGCAAATCTTGGCTAGGCTGAGCTGGGACATTGGCTCTACTTCATAAGTCCATCCTCTACCTAAAATTAGCAAATTAACCTAGGCTTTTCCCCCCTTCATTTGTTTGTTTTCTGGCAACGGCAGAGGCACAGGTATGCAAATAGAAATATAAAATGTCTTCACTCAGAACTGGAAGATGGTCATTTCTGTCCACTCTGTGTAGACCATCCAAAAATCAAGGAGTGAGAAGTATGTCCCAGCCATGATGCACATACATGCAAATACATATGCAAAAGGCCATGGACAAAGGGAATAATAAACAATTGGGACCAATAGTGCAGTTATCTACTCAGTAACTGACAGAAGTGGGTCTTCTATGTGACTCCTATCTGAATAGAATCTTAGAAAACAAACACGGCAAACTCCTGCTCCTTGAAACTCGGCAATAAAAATGTCGTTAACCAAAGATAGCTGGCCAACCATGTTTGAGAGAGTTGTGAACAAACGCAGTTCTACATAGCTGAAACTGACATGCTATGATACTGTCAGTGTATAGATTTGAAATAATCAATGGCCTAGCCATCAGTGTGTTTAGTTACCTGTCTAGCCAAACAGCCATCGATAGAACCTTAAAATGCTAGCAATATTAACTAATATATTATGAATAACAGAAAGAACTTTTGTGTTCAGCCATATAGGAAAAATCATGTTTTATAAAGAAAGTCCAATTATCAATTTATTTTTTACTTAATGCAAAGAATAAATTCAACTTACTCTAGAGAAATTTCAAGAGAATTAGTGTGTGAAATTTCTTTTGATGCATTTTCCATGACGAATACAGAGCACCTAACCTTTAAATAGTTCTTATAGAGTTGGGTGTAAATTCTAAACTCCGTGATGTTCCTTCTACTGAACTTGTTAGTATCTGGGGGGGTGTTGTTAAAAATCTCGTGAAGTCTGTCTTTGCTCTATAATTTTGTCAACTGGGTCACTGTAAACACACACACACACACACACACACACACACATCAGCCCCTGAACGGTCATAAAGAGACAAAAGATTTCACTAAGGATTCTTCTTGGTTAAGTACACAGAACAGCTAGTTCTGGTCAGTAAAGATAAAGGAAACTGTTGTTACCCACCATAAAAATTAAGAAAGATGGCGTATATACATATGTATACATATATGAAATATGTATAAAATTTCCATTATGACAGCATTAGATATTACAGTAAAAGATGAAAAAAAATTTAAAGCATAAGTCCATTAAACTTACAGAAGATTTATTTTAGATGGGCAAAGAGTACACATTAAAGGAAAAGGAGAATCTATGGAGGTTCCACTGGGAGTTTGAAATAACAGAAACAAAAATCACATTATGGAAATTCGTCATTGTGTTTTCAAATTTAACATTTTATCTTACATCCAATAACCTATGATTGTTTCTCTCCTATTTGACTTGTTAATTACCTACATGCTGTGTCACCATGGGCATGTCATCAGAATGTTCCTTCTTTCAGACACCTTTCCTTTCATACTTGCTTTAATTCACATGCACATATTACAGCAAGTGAGCTGTGATACCCTGTGATCTACATGGAATTGTAACTATTGAATTATGAATTATTTGAAAACCAAAACAGCCTCAAGGGACATCCTCAAAGAGGTGCCTATTTGTATTTCAAACAATGAAGGTTAGACAAGTAGGTTTTTACAGTATTGTTAAAATAACATATACGCATTACCTATATTCATGTGTATAAACATATCATTAATGATTCCATGAAGAAGAGTTCAGTTTCCAAGATCGCCGAGTAAACATCTGTGCCAACTCGACTGTGCACACGTGCGCACATATATATGTGTGTGTGTGTATACACACACACACACACACACAAACACACATGTTTCTCCAATAAATAGTAATAGCTTTTTTCATTCTAAATCGATAAGTTCTTCAAATAATAAAACCTACAGTCCTGGAGTAAAGTTAACCAGTATTATTTAGATACTTTCCTTATTAGAGATTGTTCTCAACTCTTATGTGCTGCTTCACTGGTCTGAGATACAACTACTTCTGTGAAATTAATGGGTCTAATTCTTTTTTGCCCAGTTTTATAATTCCCCAGATAAAGAAAGCATTTTGAAGGGCCCCTGGATGGCTCTGTCAGTTAAGCGACTGACTTCGGCTCAGGTTTGTGAATTTGAGCCCGCGGTTTGTGAGTTTGAGCCCGCGTTGGGCTCTGTGCTGACAGCTCAGAGTCTGGAGCCTCTTTCGGATGCTGTGTCTCCCTCTCTCTCTCTCTGCCCCTCCCCAACTTGTGCTCTGTCTCTCTTTCTCTCAAAAATAAATAAAATGTAAAAAAAAAAAATTAAGAAAGCATTTTGAAACACACACATAAACACACACAAGCAAATGTAGTCATATACTTCATTTCTACTGTGTAAGCATTACTATCTCCTAGTAAAGTCCTCTCTTATTCCAGGAAACTCTTCAGTGACCTTCCTGTTATAATGTATAATGGTCCACTTACAGCCTTCAGATCCAATGATTGCAGTAAGTCTTTCTACTTATCTTTTTAACAACCAGATCTTGATTTCCAACATCTCACAAGTTTTTTTTTCTCTTTATGAAACATCTGTTGGGGTGCCTGGGTGGCTCAGTCAGTTAAGTGTCCAACTTCAGCTCAGGTCATGATCTAACAGTTCATGGGTTCGAGCCCTGCATGGGGCTTTGTGCTGACAGCTTCCTCTCTCTCTGCTCCTCCCCTCCTCACACAATGTTTCTCTCTCTCAAAAATAAATAAACATTGAAAAAAATCTCTTGAGTAATATTTTTTATGTTTATTTTTGAGAGAGAGAGAGAGAGAGAGAGAGCTCATGAGCATGAATGGGGGAGGGGCAAAGAAAGAGGGAGACCACAGAATCCGAAGCAGGCTCCAGGGTCTCAGCTGTCAGCACAGAGTCTGATGTGGGGCTCGAACTCACAAACCGTGAGATCATGACCTGAGCCGAAGTCGGTTGCTCAACTGACTGAGCCACCCAGGTGTGCCATCTTGAGTAATAGTTCTATAATTTTTTATTTAAGTAAACTTAACTTTATTTAAGTTCTATAATTTTTTATTCTAAAAACACTGGGTTTTTAAACCAGTGTTTTTAGAATAAAACAACAATGGGACGCCTGGGTGGCTCAGTCAGTTGTGCATCCGGCTCTTGATTTCTGCTCAGGTCATGATCCCAAGGTCATGGGACTGAGCCCCTCATTGGGCTCCATGCTCAGTGTAAAGCCTGATTGGGATTCTCTCTCCCCTTCTACCCATTGTCCCCATTGTGCACGCTCTCTCTCTCTCTCTCTCTTTCATATAGAAAACATTAGTTACATTAAAGTGAGGAAAAAGGAAAATTCTTCCTGATGACAACGAAGCTTAACATACTAAAGAAACATTTAATAAACCAGTATGGAGTAGTTTTGAATCTATGGTGCATATTAAGTAACAACCTGATTCATGCAATGTTTATTGTAGGTGTCAACTTCACAGTAGAGCAACCAAGCCAACGTCTGTAGCACAATTAACCTGAATGTAAGCTATGTAATTATAAGGCTGTTTGCAGTATTATGTTAGCATGGCTACAACCATTCTGGGGTTTTCCTTAAGTTCTAATTACTGATTCTTACGGTATCAATAATAACTAAATTCAATGCCCCCTGTAAGAAATGACACTTAGAATGTGGCTACACATGTTATTTTAAACAAATTAAGCACTTCCTTTACTTTTTAGAGCAATTAACTGTAATTACATAATTTACTTTCAGGTGCAATGCAGTGGCTTTGTTCTTTCTCTTTTGGCTTATAGGGATTTTTTGTTTAGAGCTTATTTGTGGGGGAAAAAAAGGAATGTTAAAAATATACTAAAATTTTATTTCAATCGTGGCTCTTTTATATCAAAGTTAAAAAAACATATTAAATACAAATAATGAAGAAAAAACAACTAGGGAACACCAAAGCATAAATTGGTTATTTATAAAATGAAGGAGAGCCATTACTTTAAATTTTTCATTTTTCCTGGGTTGATCCTGTTCTTATTTACACCTGACAGGAAATTCTGGAGGGCAATTAATCGCCTTTTTCACAAGAGAAGACATATCATTTTTTTTTCTTTTAGCAATGACCCTGATCTCTATGCCCAAGGAAGACAGATAAACATTTAGGTGACTGGCTTGAATCCAGTGGTGCACATGTATAACTACTCCTCTCACAAACTGCTGGAAACAAAGATTATCTTTAAAATATTAAAGCTGTAAGTCCAACAGGACAATATGATAAATGGAGAATTTGTAATCTGTACGTATGCTGTCCAAAGACAGCAAATCCCGAAGGAGCAGCAGAGAAATAAACAGAACTGGGGGACTTTTTTGTCAGAAGATAATGATGATGGTAGAAAGCATCAAAAATATATACTTAATTTTGCAGTTGTGGTTGCTATTAATTTATTTGTCTTTAAAGCAAGCGAGAACTGTATTCGCACATCCAAAGCAGAAGCTTCTCATTCTGACTTCCTAGAGGCTGAAACCTCTTTGTTTACAATTCTTACTGATACAGGGTTCTGAAATGGAGATGAAAGCAATTACTCCTTCCCTCATTTTGACCCTCAATATATCTTTCTCTGCGTCTGTTCTTACTCACAATTTGAATGGCAAGATTATAACATAAAACCAACTGTAATAGGAGTGTTCTCCAAGTATACTAGCAAATCAAAAGGCTTAATAAAATTTCAAGGCTCAATTGCAACTGGTGTTTTCTTGGCTCAAAAAGGACTGTCAACTATGAGAACTTGACAGTTAACAACAGTACGTTTCAAGATGATACCACACAGACATTGTGTTAGGTTTGAATATGCAGATATAAAAGGCAACAAATGAACCAGAACACAAGCAAAGTAAACATCTGACCGATTAAAGGAGAAGGTGGCCTTGGGCTTAGTTCAAATGGATCTGAACATAGATTCTGGGACATGCACATTCAAACTTCCAAAGGGAAATCAGAACACAGATTTCTACTGTTATCATGTCATCTGTTATGCACACTTGGAAACCAGAACATAGATTTTTATTGCCATTGGGTTATATATTATATACATTTGGGATCTAAAAGCCAATTCTCCACTGCCTCAACTCAGAAATTACTTTAAATTGGATAATGCTACAGGACATAGAGCTTTGCCTCTAGAACTAATTATAGGAAGCTGAGAGTTTGGCTTCATTTCTGAATGTAGAATGGGGGCTCAAAAATAGGCATTCAATCAATAAATGAGCTATAATAATGTTCAAACTATTGGGGCGCCTGCGTGGCTTTGTCAGTTAAGTGTCTGACTTTGGCTTAGTTCATAATCTTGCAGTTCGTGAGTTGGAGCCCTGCGTTGGGCTCTGTGCTGATAGCTCAGAGCCTGGAATCTGCTTCTGATTCTTTGTCTTCCTCTCTCTCTGCCCCTCCCCCACTTATGCTCTGTCTCTCTCTCAAAAATAAATAAAACGTTCATTAAAAAAAAAAAAAAACTATGAATGCCAGTTGCTCCCTCAGCTATAGAAGCCCATAGGTGTGTATAAATGTCCTTTTATACGAGGGATCACTAACTATCAGATGTTGCCTGGTTTTGTAAATACAGGTTTATTGGAATACAGCTATGCTTTTTTATTTATACACTATGGATGCTTTTGTGCTATAAGGGCAGAGTTGAGTAGTTGTAACACTGTGTAGCCTGCAACACTGAAAATATTTACTATCTGCCCCTTTACAGAAAAAGTTTGCTAACCCATGGTCTATGCTGTTTTCAGCATAAGCTTTTTAAAGACTATAAAAAATTTCCATTTTTTGGTTATTAATATTCATAACTTTTCTTGCAAGAATTTGGGTACTTTCTAATGAGCAAGTGGGATCCTGGATAGACTTTATCACACTTACAAATAATGTTACATCAGGACTAGTTTAAGCAAAACATAAATGTATTAGAAGGATATTACATATCTTATAAAATCAAAGGCAGTCCATTTAGACCAGATTATGTGACTAATCTAAATAAAGACATTTGCAGAAAACTCAGCAGTGGGATTTTGTGAACTATCCCATTAAAACATTGCTATTGAATAACTACCCCAACTGCATTCTCTGAGTTTCTACTTGAGATTCAAATTCCTGAGAGGCAGTCCCATTTGCCTATGTTAGGTCTTCTATCCAATGAGAGTGACAAATGTTTGTTTGTAATTGATAGCCCCACAAAGGCACAGGGAAAAGGCATTTTATAAAATAAGGAATGGTATGAAGAATTAAAAAGAGCTTCGTGAAGGCTTGTAAGCAAAGGGAAAAACATGCTTAAAGCTGTAAGTTGTATAAAAACATAGGATCTACTATGAAAACAGGAATAATCAAAGGCTAAAACTATAGATATTTGAAAATGAGTGGCAGAGCTAACAAAACAAAAAAATAATAGAACCTTTATTTAGAAGTGAGGTCAGGACTTTGTGGAACCTATAATTTCATGACAAGTATAACTATTGTAGTGTGAAAGTGGCCACAGACAATATGTAAGCAAATGGGCATGGCTGTGTGTCAATATAACTTTATTTACAAAAATAGGTGATGAGTTTTTTACTTCAAACCATAGTTTGCTGACCCCTGCTCTGTGTCCATGGTTGCCCAAGGAGACTGTTTCTATGCCAAGGGTTATGCAAAATGAACCCCTAGAATGTGAGGGAAAGTAGATGGTTTTCATTTGTTTTTTTTTGTTTTTTAGGAGGTTTTCACTTGTATGTCTCTTTTTCTTTAAAAATTCCAGTTATATATGTACATTATTGTATATATTTGTAGAATAAAAGAACTATGGTTTAATTATAAATACATATATAAATGTTTCCTCAATATTGTTTTACTAGGGACACATAGTTGGCTCAGTCAGTTGAGCTTCTGACTCTTGATTTCAGCTCAGGTCACGATCTCATGGTTCTGCACTGATAGTGCAGAGCCTGCTTGGGATTCTCTCTCTCTCTTTCTCTCTCTCCCTCCCCCCCCATGCATCCTCTCAAAATAAATAAACTCAAAAAATTGTTTTACTAATATAAATATGTGACAAAAATATATGTGTGCGTGCATGTATGCACACACACAGAACTGCTCTAGGCAATAGGGAATAATTGAATAATTGTACTTTTTAAAATTAGTGGTGTAACTTAATCAGATTTGTTTTTCAGAAGGATAATTTAGTGAGCTGTATTTTCATTATATTTAATTTCCTTACCGGAAGTATAGCTATCATTTTCTTCTTAATTCAGAAGATTTTTTTCATTTTGTTTCTTATGTCTTTGACTATCTTAGTTTTATCAAATATGTTTCCTGATAGTTATCCCAAATTGAAGCCATAAAAAGCATCAGTATTACAGAAAGTAATGATACTAAAAATGATAAAGAATTTTGGTAACTTGATGAGATCTTGTTGACCAGAATAATTCAGTGCAATTTTTGGTGTCGCTTGGAGAAAACAGTGAGACTATTCAGTAGAGCAAGTTTAATCCTCATGATAGATGGGATGCAGTGATTAAATGGCAAAATCTGTGAACTACTACTGCCAAAGGAATATTAAAAGGGGTAACACAGAATATGTCAAGACTTAATACTATGGAGAAAATGCATTTTTAAAATGTAACTAGATCAAGAATTCTTCCTATAAGAGGGAGTGGAACATACATTTCAGAATTAGTATAGTACAAAAACAACAGGAAAGAGCTCAGCATGCTAAAAACAGTTCAAGACTAAGGAAACATCCATCCATTATGGTTTTAACACAAAAAGGTATAGTTTCTTGAAAATAGCACAGAGAAAATACTTTCTATAGACGTGTATTAGGGAAACCTCACTCACAAAGGGAAAAAAAAATTCACATTTTTCATAACCAAATCCTAGCATAGATGACCTATAGAAAGAGTATAGTAGAATATCAGAACAGATCCTATCCTCTTGGCCATCAGGTACGGTGCTTGAAAACATGATCATCCTTAGGGGTAACCCATCTTGGACTCTGACCTTAATATACCACTGTTACTCTATCTCAGGCTCTCACCCCATGGTCCCATCCTGGATATCAGTATAACCAAGAATTGTGCCAACCAAAAATTAAGACCATCCATTTTCATTCTTCTTGCTCATTTGAACAGTGTCTCTCTGTGATAATCTTTCTACCTCATTTAGAACTCAAATGCATTGACTCTAATAAGTAATATTATCAATTATCTTTCTCTAGATTGGGTTCTTGGATTCATCATTACAATCACTTTTGCACAAACACTCAACGTCTTGCCTAAAAATAACAGATTATCAATCAAGATTTTGTTAAATAACTTTGTATGTATTACTGCTGCAATACCACAGCCTGTTATTTTATGCTAAATGACGTGGAATAGATGAGCGATATTGTTCAGATGTAAAAGAGGACATTGAGTAATGGTGGGCAGCTTCCTGGAGGCAGTGTGGCTTGATCTAGAATTTCATAATGTATAGAAACTGGATGGTTGGGAAGACATTTGTAGGAGGGAGAATCTGATAAGTATAAATGGGGTAACTAAAATACCAAGTTAGGCCTAAGGGATATAGGTACATGGACTTAAGATGAGGGGAAAAAATCCAAGAATACTTTGAAAGTATAGCGTTCATCTTTGTATATACCAGTTTCAAAGGTTACAAAAATTTATAGCAGAGACCACTGGGCAGGGCACACATTGAACAGCAATTCATTTTTTAGTAAAATAATAGCATTTTTCAGATAGAGACAACATTATTTTCTCAACAAAAAAAATCTCTAAATTTTGTATACTTGATTATATTTAGTCTCTTAGGCATATATATATATGAAAATTATAAAATTAATTAAGTTAAATGTTTAGTATTTGATTAAGTCTCTTTTATGTAATGTCATACCCAATCATTTTTATGGCTCCAATATATTTAGCATGACATGGTAAACAAGATTAAAAGCACAAAAGCTACTTACTGAGCTCAATCAGCATTTTCTCCACGATCTGCATTTATTACAGACTTTCATTTGCAACTTGGTATAAATTGAAATGTAAGTGTATATATTAAAGACAATTAATCATGCTATGTTAGTGGTTTCCTATATCGTGATCTATGACTGCCATCTTCGGTATTAATAACTTCTGTATGATATTTCAGGAGCTGAAAAAGTAATTTCAAACACTGGAGCAAAATTTAAGTTTTTCACAGCTACTGATTCTTTGTCTAGCCTGGTAGTTTGTTAATGGCCATCGTAGAGATTTCTGTCTCTATGTACACAAGTTTTATTATCTATTCATTCTGAATAAGGATATGTTGACATACCTAGTCAAAACTGTCAGAATTTGCAATCTGCTATGTTCATGTCATGTGCATTTATAGTATCAGATTCACTGAACCTATTAAGATGCAAGGGAGCCAAGGTTGGATCAAGGGTCACAGCTCACTTACAAACATATGGGCACAAGTTGCACACACACACAAAGACACAAAACTTTGTGTGTTATCAATAAACAAGCAAGGTTATAAGAAAATTAGAAATATAAAAACAAGCCTTTAAAATAAGATCTTTAAAAAATAATTCAGAAAAAATTAAGTAGAAGCATGCAAAAGCTCTCCTGATATGAAAAGGGAACTGAGGTTTTAATGCAGAAAAGTTTTTTTTTCTAACATAATTAAGATAATAAAACCCACAATTCTTTAGTACTTGAAAAATTACAGTAAAATTTTACATGGATAAAATCTTCCAAATAAAAATGCATGCAAAAAAAAAAAAAAAAACAACCAAAAAACAAAAAACAAAACAAAAAACAAAACCTTGATTTATGTTAGACTTTCCTCCTCCAACTGTGAATGCTGGAAGAAAACATTGGTTTGATGAAGAGTTTTGTGTTCATAAGCTGAGAATTCTATATTTATTCTCCTATAGTTTATATGTGACAGTCAATGGGAATTCATTGTTAAATATGTAGGGGATAAGAATATATATACATATTCCTATATGTATATCTATATTAATATATTTTCCAATAGTATTAGATGTAAATATATAGGTATGGATACAGACTATGAATATAGACATATTTACATACACACATAATCAAGCTATAAGAAAGATGAAATAAGAATTCTGAAAAGTCCTATTAAAAGAATATATGGGAGATAGGCATCAAAAATATGTAAATATCTGGGGTGCCTGGGTGGCTCAGTTGGTTAAGCGTCTGACTCCTGAATTTAGCTCAGATCATGATGTCTCAGTTCGGTTTGTGAGTTCTGTGCCAATGGTGTAGAGCCTACTTGGGATTCTCTGTCTCCCTCTCTCTCTCTGTTCCTCCCCCACTCATGCCTTCACTCTTTCTCAAAATAAATAAATAAACTTAAAAAAATGTAAATATCGATACTTTGTAATAGGAAATACCTGTGACTGAAAAAATTGAGGAAAGCAAAATCAAAATACTCTGGAAAAAGATATTTAAATATTATATTTAACATTATATTATTAATAATAATTATTCTCTACTATAAGCCCACATTAAATTCACATAGTCTCAAAATGAGAGAGAGAGAGAGAGAGAGAGAGAGAGAGAGAACACACCAAATCCCTCATCTTAAATAACAGGAAGTAAAATACTGTATCATTTTTTTGTCTTTATTCACTAAACGAAAAGTTAAGACTATATTATTAGTATAAGTCAGATATGCTACCAGATGATTTAAGTTTGCTATTATGAGCAGCAGTATAGTATGGGGCTAAGAACACAGACTCTGGAGACAGATCATCTGAGACTGTAAACCTAGCGTCATCCTTGCTGGTGTTTGACAGTGTTTCAGAACTCTGGGCTTGAGTTTCCTCATGTATAAAAGGGGGATTATAATATACCAACCCATAGGGCCATACTGATGATTAAGTTAGTTAAACAAATTGTTTTTATTTACTTATTTTGAGAGAGACAGAGACAACGTGAGTGGTGGAGGGGTAGAGAGAGAGGGGTAGAGAGAGAGAATCCTAAGCAGGCTTTGCACTGTCAGCGCAGAGCCCAACATGGGGCTTGAACTCACACACTGAGAGATCATGACCTGAGCTGAAATCACAAGTCAGAGGCTTAATTGACTGAGCTACTCAGGTGCCCCGTGATTCAGTTAGTTTAAATAAGAAAAACCCTTAGAACAGTACCAGAGCACGGAAGCCATATGTATGAGTCTGTTTTGTTACTGTTAAAGAAGCAAAGGATATCAGATTGTGTGTTACTTAGACAAATTTAAGCAAGATTTTAAAAGTCAAGAGGTAGGGAAAATATCATATCTTCTTTATCCATTCATCAGTTGATGGACATTTGGGTATTCTCCATAGTTTGGGTGATAGGTATTAAGGAGGTCACTTGTTAAGATGAGCACTGGGTGTTGTATATAAATGATGAATCACTGAATTCTCCTGAAACCAATATTGCACTGTATGTTAACTAAAATTTAAATTTTAAAGAGGAAAATACATGTGAGTCAAAAGAAGAAAAAAAATATATATATATATAACTATTAATACATAAATAACATAGCCATGGGAAATTAAAATGAGAAAGTCAAACAGTAATATTCATAACAAAGATTTATAAATATGGACGGTATATTTAAACATATAGTAATGTTTATTTTTAAGACAGTTGGAAATTCAAGGAGAAATGGACAAATACATAAATGTACAGAGAGATTTAAACATAGACCTACTGGTCTTTGAGCATAATAGATTAAATGGATAAAAAGATACAAAAGATTTGAATAATTTAGTAAGGTTGAATGTTATTTATACATCTTTGATGTTTGTGTTCTATCACAAATACACTTTCTTTGTATCCACACACCTGAAAAAAGCTGCCAAAAGGATTACTGGATATTTATCCCAACAGAAGTAAATACCACACTCAAATTATAATAATTTAAGGAGACTTTATTTACAAAGTGACTATTCACAAAGGTGGGTGTAGGACCCGAAGGAAGGCCATGGTAACCCAGGGCTGGAGACAATAGGCACAAGAGGACTGCAGAGGAGAGATGTTATAAACTCAGAAGAGTAACGGGGTAATAAACACCCCACTTTTGTTCTTCTCTCCTTCTCCATCCCCCTGCTGTGGCTTCCCATTGGACAAAACCAACTAGAAGCCAGGAAACTAAGAAATCCCTTGATGCAATTCCATAAAGGCCAGACATGTGAGACAGAAAGTAGAAGGGAGGAGGTTAAGAATGAATCTGGAAAGACAAGATATGTGACAGAGAAGCCACAAACAATCCCAATAAATTTCAAAAGCCAGGAAATGCTCTGGACACATTTGCTAAAGACCCCAATAAAATAAAAAGTAAAATTTTAACAACAATTTTAAGTTAAAAAATGAATCCACCTTAAACAATTTCTTCATTCACCATCCCGTCTTGCAACTTCTTATTTCCTATTTTTTTTTTCCCAAAAAGCATTAGTTCCTATAATGGTTCTTCCAGGAATGTCTTTAATGTTAAATTCTGTCTTTCTCTCTGTGAGACAATGATAAACAAAGTAATCCAGGAAGCAAATATTATCATGTTCATAAACCTATCTAAATGTTGACTATAAGAGTTCTAAGTTGGGGGAATTAAAAATATGAAATTTCTGAAACAATATGAAAGGCAGAGTTAGGAACCTCAGAGAGCATTTGAAAATGATATTTACAGCATTTGAGAGAAGGAAGATATTGATTACTTCATTGTTAAGTATGAACCTTAAAAAAATTGATGGTAAATGAAAAAGACTACAACATTTAAACCAATACATGGGAAAACCGAAGCTAGGAATGGAGAAAAAGAGGGCAAAGAAAAACAAATATGCTAAATAGAAGATAGAAATTAACATGTTAGATATCAAAATAAATGAAGACATTTAAATAAGCTACTAAGGAAAAGTGTATCTAATTACACTAAAAATATAATTCAGTTTCATTCTGTTTATAAGGCATGTACTCAAAATGATCCAAAATCATTGGGAACAAAGGAATGGAAAAATATTTTTCCAGGGAGAACTGTTATAGCCAACATTTGAGAAAAATTGTAAGTCTATCAGTAGGGTAAACACACATATATATGTATATGTATATGTACATATATGGGTATATATGTGTATATATATGTAGATGTATATGTGTGTGTGTATATATAGGTGTGTGTGTGTATATATATATAATGGGATATTATACAGAACATAAACATACAAAGCGAGTCTATATTAATATGGATAATTGAAAATATGACTCTGAAAAAACATTCTGCTTAATTATGCATGGGATATAAAATTTATATTCATTTAAATTGATAAATCAACAGTATGATACATTTTTCTATAGTAAAAACTGAAAACACTAGAAAGATACATTTTTTTTCTAATGATTCAAGTTTTAATTTAAATTTCCATTAGTTAACATATAGTGTAATATTGGTTTTTGTATCCTTTGAGTAAATACCTAGTAGCACAATTGCTGGATTATAAGGCAGCTCTATTTTTAATTTCTTGGGGAACTTCCATACTGTTTTCCAGAAGAGTGGCTGCACCATTTTGCTTTCCCCTTTCTCTGCACCCCCTCTGACATCTGTTGTTTCCTGTGTTGTTAATTTTAGCCATTCTGACAGGTGTGAGGTGTTATCTCATTAGTTTTGATTTGTATTTCCCTGATGATGAGTGATTTTGATCATCTTTTCACGAGTCTGTTAGCCATCTGGATGTCTTTGGAAAAATATCCATTCATGTATTCTATTTTTTAACTGAATTATTATTATTATTATTATTATTTGGTGTTGAGTTTGATAAGTTCTTTATAGATTTGGGATAATAACTGTTTCACAGATATGTCATTTGCAAATATTTCTCCTATTCTGTAGGTTGCCTTTTAGTTTTGTTGGTTGCTTCCTTCACTGTGCAGAAGCTTTTTATCTTGATGAAGTCCCAATAGTTCATTTTTGCTTTTATTTCCCTTGCTTCCAAAGATGTGTCTAGTAAAATGTTGCTAAGGCCGAGGTCGAAGAGGTTGCTGCCTGTGTTTTCCGCTAAGGTTTTTATGGTTTCCTGTCTCACATTTAGGGTTTTCATCCATTTTGAATTTATTTTCATGTATGGTGTAAGAAAGTGGTCCAGTTTCATTCATTTGCATATTGCTGTCCAGTTCTCCCAGCACCATATTTTGAAAAGATTTTTTCTATTGGATATTCTTTCTTGCATTGTCAAAGATGAGTTGACCATATAGTTGTGGGTCCATTTCTGGTTTTCAATTTGTTCCATAAATCTGTGTGTCTGTTTTTGTACCAGTACCATACTGTTTTGATGACCATAGCTTTGTAATATAGCTTGAAGTCCTGAATTGTGATGCCTCCAGCATTTTTTTTTTTTTTTTTTTTTAGTCAAGATTGCTTTGACTGTTCAGGTCTTTTGTGGTTCCATACAAATTTTAGGATTGTTTGTTCTAGCTCTGTGAAGAATGCTGGTGGTATTTTGATAGGGACTGAGTGAAATACATAGATTGCTTTGAGTAGTATAGACATTTTAAGAAAATTTGTTCTTCCAATCCATGATCCATGAGCATGGGATGTTTTCCCATTTCTTTGTGTTATCTTCAATTTCTTTCATATGTGTTCTATAGTTTTCAGAGTACATCTCTTTTACCTCGTTGGCTAGGTTTATTCCTAGGTATCTTATGGCTTTTGGTGCAATTGTAAATGGGATTAATTCCTTTATTTCTCTTTTTGCTGCTTCATTATTGGTGTATAGAAATGCAACAGATTTCTGTGTGTTGATTTTATATCCCGTGACTTTATCAGTTTTAGCAATTTTCTTAGTGGAGTCTTTCAGGTTTTCTATAGTATCAAGTCGTTTGTGAATAGTGAAAGTCTGAATTCTTCCTTGCCAAATTGGATGCCTTTTATTTTTTTGTCTGATTGGTGAGGTTAGAACTTCCATTACTATGTTAATTAACAATGGTAAGAGTGGACATCCTGTCTTATTCCTGACCTTAGAGTAAAAGACCTGAGTTGTTCCCCACTGAGGATAATATTAGCTGTAAGTCTCTCGCATATGGCCTTTATGATGTTGAGGTATGTTCCATTTATCCCTACTTTGTTGAAGGTTTTTATCAAGAATGAATGCTGTACTTTGTCAAGTGCTTTTTCTGCATCTATTGAGAGGATCATATGGTTCTTATCCTTTCTTTTATTAAGGTGGTGTATCACATTTATTGATTTGTGAATATTGAATCACACTTGCAGCCCAGGAATAAATACCACTTGATTATGGTGAACAATTCTTTGAATGGACTATTGGATTTGATTTGCTAGTATCTTGTTGAGAATTTTTGCATCCATGTTCACTAGGGACATTGGTCTTTTTAGTGGAGTCTTTTTCTGGTTTTAGAATCAAGGTAATGCTGGCCTTGTAGGAGTTTGGAAGTTTTCCCTCAATTTGTTTCATTTTGAAACACTTTGAGAAGAATAGGTATTAACTCTTCATTAAGTGTTTGGTAGAATTCCCTGGGGAAGCCATCTAACCCTGGACTTTTATTTGTTGGGGACATTTCTTATTACTGATTTCTTTGCTGGTTATGGGTCTGTTCCCAATTTTATATTTGTTTCTGTTTCAGTTTTGGTAGTTTGTATGTTTCTAGGAATTTATCCATTTCTTCTAGATTGCCCAATTTTGTTGGCATATATATTTTTTCATAATATTCTCTATACTTGTCTGTGGTGTTGGTTGTGATCTCTCTTCTCTCATTTGTGATTTTATTCATTTGGGTGCTATTTTCTCTTTGATAAGTCTGGCCAGGGGGTTATAAATTTTATTCTTTCAAAGAACCAGTTCCTAGTTTCATTGATCTGTTCTAATGGATTTGTTTTGGTTTCTATATCCTTTATTTCTGCTCTAATCTTTATTTCCCTTCTGCTGCTGGGTTTAGGGTTCGTTTGTTGTTGCTTTTCTAACTTATTCAGATGTCAGGTTAGGTTGTACATGTGAGATTTTTCTTGCTTCCTGAGGTAGGCCTGTATTGCTACATACTTCCCTCTTATGACCACCTTTGCTACATCCCAAAGGTTTTGGACTGTTGTGATTTCATTTTCATTTGCTTCCATGTAGTTTTTATTTCTTCTTTAGTTTTCTGTTTAATCCATTCATACTTCAGTAGGATGTTCTTTAACAACGTACTTGTGGTCTTTCCAAATTTTTTCTTGTGGTTGACCTCAAGTTTCGTAGCACTGTGGTTGGAAAATACGCATGGTATGAAGGAATGACACATATTAAATTAATAATACTGGTGACTCTTCAGAGAGAGGGAGGGAAATCAGACTGGACTGGGATCAAATGATTCCTCAATATAAATTAAATCTGACTAAATGTTAATATTTGTAATTTCTGGATTTTCAGAAATTAATGTTCATTGCATCACTCCTTGTGTGTGTTTGTTTTTTTATTTAAAAGAAATTTTAATGTTTATTATTTTGAGAGAGAGAGAGCAAGTGGGGGAGGAACAGAGAAAGAGGGAGACACAGAATCAGAAGCAGGCTCCAGGCTCCATGCCGGCAGCTCAGAGCGGGGCTCAAACTCACAGACTGCGAGATCATGACCTGAGCTGACGTCGGCCGCTTAACTGACTGAGCCACATAGGCACCCATTGTGTGTGTGTGTGTGTGTGTGTGTGTGTGTGTGTGTGTTTTAAGGCAGATAATAAAGAGGTATGAAAGAGGAACAGTAAAAAGAGTGGAAGTGGTTGATATATATGCTGCCCAATACACTGTGAGATATGCCACAAAAATAAGATCTTGACAGAAATGAAGATCAGGCATCATAGACTCACATACATATGGTGCTAGTGCTCAGAATCTCAGCATGTTAACCTCAACGCTTGGTAGTTTTTTCAGATTATTTAAAATATATCTTAAGCATCTGTTTCACTTGTTCTTTATTATATGAAAGACATTAAGATAGACACAAAACATTTGGACAATAGTCCCAGAGGAGAAAGGGTAACTAATGGCATAAAAATTCCCTCAGGACAAAGCAAGCAAACATTTTCTTGTCTGGACGGATAAAAGGGACCTTGAAGTAAAACCCTGAATGCAGCCCTAGTAACAGCAGACAAGCCTAGATTTGCCTAACTATGGTAAGGGGTCAATCTCGTTGCCAAGGGTAGCCAGCCGTAATGTAAATGAGTGAAGTGGGCCAGGCTTTAGTACACATACATACAGGTAACTGACAGTCTCAGTGTAGGGGAAACCCCAGGGATTTGATAGAGGCTGTGCTGAGCTGGAGAATAAATATTCCTTCTGAACGATCTGCTCCAGTTGATAATTTTATTTAAGAAAGTGATCTTAGGGTTGCTGTGCTTCTGGTTTCTCAAGGAAAGATAAGAATTCTGGTAGTTATAAGAAATCTGACTTTTTGTATGCTGGAAACAAATTTAGATTTATAGCATTGTGCTGGCCAACACCATGAAATAAACGGACCCTGGCTTTGGGTTACCATGGCCTGCAAGCCAACAGTAGGAGAGCAACTGAGTCAGCAAAGATGGTTTGCTTTATGATGATGTTTCTGGAAGCCTTAATCAGCATCCCAGCACCAAAGCGTCTCCTGTTAACGCAACCGACTATCAGATGATCCAGAAAGCCTCCTACCCATAGGTCTATTTTATCGTGTAGGCATTTGTTTAGCATACTGAGTGCTTTGTGCCTGCTCTACTCATAACACCATTCCTTCAACCGTTTGATCTCTGCAACGTCTTGTATTGTATTGAAAGGGACATACACAAAACTCAATCCTGAATATTATGTTTACAATCTTTTTCACACACCTGATGGTTTTAATTCATGGCACTAAAATCTAATGTTATAAAAATGTTGTTGGGTTGGAGTCTAACAGTTTAAAATTAACCACTTTCTGGATGACATCCTAAATAAGAATAAAGCTGGCAAAATCTTATTGTAAATCTCCTCACATGAGGACACTTCCCAGGTTATAGTCACAGAAATGGACTCCACAGGGAAAAAGCAGCTACGCCAGGGACAGCACTTACAAGTGAGCACAAAGTGCCAAGAGAAAGAGCTTTTTAACATTTTTGTTGATATGGCTATATGTCTTCAGGACTGAGTTTGTACCATGGCACCCACATCTCAGGATTGAAGAAAGCTCCCCACCAAGACTGTGATTCCTGTAAACCAGAAAAGCATCCTGATCTCAGGTCTTCACAGCTAAACCAAATATCTCTAAGATCATTAAGACAAAGCCTTTCTCCTCGTGTTCATTTAATTTCTCTATATTATCCTTATTGTCAACAACCTGCCTCTCCCCATACATATGTCTCTTATGACAGGTTTTACATTGGATTAATAGTAAATAAATGAAATGAGCCCATTTCAAATGTTTATTTTTTGTATGAAATCTAACCAAATAAAAATTTTTCAAGTAAGCACATTACAATATCCTAATTCTGTAAGTAAAACAAAGATGGGAGAACAACACAGAGGAAAAATAAATTATAGAAGCAAATAAATAAATTGGCAGTTTATTGCCAATTATTACCAAGCATAATTGGCATTCTAATCCTCTGGATCTCCCAAACTGAAATTACCGTAATAGTTAAAATAGAAAAAAAATCATGTAGCTACTTCAAGGAAATAATCGTTAATGAATACAGTCCTTAGTTAGAAAAGCAAATGAGTCACAGTGAGTACTGCAGTCTTAACTCTGTGATTGTACATAGCAGTCTAAGCAGGGTTGAGCTGGCATGTGAATTTCCCCTTAGTTGCAACATGAACTAGAAACTTAAGGTTTCACTGTTGAATAACTGGATCAGCGTACGGTTGTGTGTGTTTAATGAATCAATGACTTACCTTTGTTTCAATGCCACATAATTAAGAGACTGATTTGTCATATATGATGTTTTTATTACCTTTATTATTTATAGCTTCTAGTTGCTTTTGAGGATGAAAGGTATGTGAAAGTCTAAGACTAATGACAGAAAAAACGAGGTGCCACCTTCCCGTGAAAGCATCACAAGAGGCAGTATCTGACACCTGACAACTTTATGGCGTATACAAACAATAAAGGTTTTAAAAAATGATGTCACTATATATTTTGTGAGTTAGAATGATTTCAGAGAGCTGATTCGCTAAAATTACAGTTGAATAGGTTTTATTGCTGTTGTATCTGGTGGAAGAACCAGTAAAAAAAAAAAAAAAAATCAATCATTCCAAACAATTTACTGGACAAAAAAATTCTGACTGGATATTAGGTTAAGTGTACTTTGATACTTGTCCAGATTAATGTTTTACTTTTTGTTAGTAGTATTCTATTTGGGCAAAAAATGCATTAAAAGATCATGCATCTTAATATGAAGTGAATATTTCAAAATACAAAAAATAAATGAAGAACACAGGTTGATATGTTCTAACATGTATTCTCTATTTTCTTTTTAGTTTTTTGTAAAAAAAAAATATGTTCATATGTCTATCTCTTTCATATATTTACAAATCCTGAATAACTCCTGGTGGATTTTTTTTTTCCATTTATGCATTCAGATTAAGGTGCACTATTTGGTTACTAAATTGTTTTTATGTGTAAAACTCAAATATTTGTAATTTGTTTCTAAGTTTTCAATTTCAGTGATTCATTACATAGTTAGTTGACTAACTTACCTAGAAGGACCAACTATTGACTTTTCAGTGCTTATTTTTCTTAAGATTCTCTATTATCTCCAAGGGAATTGTACACAGCACAGCTTCTTTTTGGAGTGATGTATGTGTTCTTTTGTAGTTAAACTTTCACTCACTTCTTAATACAACTGAAGACAGAGCTCATTAATCATACCCCAAAGCACAGTACTATGATTATACCTCTGTAGTTTCAAGGTAGTAAGTAGGATCTCTTCTTTTGTGTCCAAAGAGGTTTACTCAACTGGTCATTACACAACTATATCCATTAACTTGCTTTACGTTAACTATTGCTCTGTATTTCAAAATCAGAAATTAATTCTATCACAGTTATATACTCATTAGAAGAATGCATAGACACACAATTGCTAAAACATTCAGTAGCTTAAAAACTTCTAGAAAGACGGTTTATTTTTGAGGTATTTAAAAATGATTTCATTTACCAATATTTTAATCACTTTTTTCTTCAGTTTAATATTTAACTTTGAGAAACCTGAAGTATTTCAATTATGCCTAACTAATCTATCTTCAAGTGTATGGGTGCATGTCTGTATGTACACACATTGAGACCATTATAGAAAAATTATTAATTATAATTATTCAAAAGTTTTATTCTAGAAGTAAACATATCTGCTGTACTAGGCTCATGTCTGTAGTCTCCCTCCAGTCTGACTCCATCCTGTCTCCCATTTCTGCTTAAACTACTCCCCTCCCACAGTATAAGCCCTTCTGATGATCAGACATGTGCCCACAGCCTTGCATCCTCCTCTGCACCACACATTGTTCCTGCCCTGTCTCCAAAATACTTCCACTATGCCAAAATTTTGACTCCTTACTTAATAAAACCCCAGATATTTTTCGTCATTTAAGAATTTTCTGTCTCCTGCTTCATGTTACCATGCAGGTGTCTCCCTTCCAATCAAAGTCAATTCATCCTCATCCACTGAATCAAATACCCTTCATTCTTTCCTGTGATATACAGACAAAAAATGTGTATGTATATGTATACATTATGTATATATGTATATATATTATGTATATATATGTATCTGCGCGCACACACACACCCCTCTGGTTCCTGGCACAAAGCTTGTAAACCCTTGTAATTTACTTTGTGAAAGGAGCCCTAGAAGCATCTCTTGCTCAAATTTTTGTCCTTGACCTATCCACGACTCCCAAAACTCTTATAAATTCCTAAGTGAGAACAAGAGTACTAGGAGAATCTTTTGTTCTGTTAAATTGACTCTGGTTGGGTTCCTGAATGGCTCCTTGATGGGGGCTAGTCACCTGAAAGCCAAGACAAGGTTAGAAGCTCCACCCCTCATTCTCCAGAGAGGGGAGAGGGCTAGAAATGGAGTTAATAACTAATCATGCCTACTGGAGGAAGCCTCCATAAAATCCTGATAGTGTAGGGTTTGGGGAGCTTCCAGGTTGGTGAACACATCCACATGGGGAGGGTGACACAATCCATCTGTACAGGGTCAGAAGCTCTTATGTTTGTCTCTTCATCTGGCTGTTCATCTGCATCCTTTGTCATATCCTTTTTTTTTTCTTAAAGTTTATTTTTGAGAGAGAGAAAAACAGCATGAGCATGTAAAGGCCAGAGATAGAGGGAGACACAGAATCCGAAGCAGGCTCCAGGCTCTGAGCTGTCAGCACACAGCCCAACGCAGAGCTCGAACTCATGAATGCAAGGTCATGGCCTGAGCCAAAGTCAGATGCTTAACCTACTGAGTCACACAGGCACCCTAATCATATCCTTTAATAAACTGATACATAGTGTTTCCCTAAGTTCTAGTCTGTGTAGCAAATTAGTCAAACCCAAGGAGGAGGTCATTGGAACCTCTGATCTTTAGCCAGTTGGTCAGAAGTACAGGTGATAAACTGGGCTTGCAACTAGCTTCTGAAGTGGGGATTGGGGGCAGGGCAGTCTTGTGAGGCTGAGCCCTTAACCTGTGGGATCTGACACTATGTCCAGTTAGGTAGTGTCAGAATTGAGTTGAATTGAAAGACACCCAGCTGTTGTCACAGAATTCTTGCTGGGGGGAAAAAAGTCTCCATATATTTGGTGACTGGAAGTTGTCCAAAGTGAAGTGTTCTATGTGAATATTAAGACACTTACCCGGGAAGCACTTAGAGTAGTGAGTAATTGGGTCTTTCCCTACAGATGAAGGAAAGAACTAGTTTTTCCTATATACTATTTTTCTCCCTGCTCTCTTCTTTTACTTCCCATTCTTGACCTTATCATTTTTTACATGCTTTAGTAAGACCTATCCAAAATACAAACAATTGGAGTCCCTTCCCCTGCTATCTCTGTTTCCATGTACACCAAATATTGACTCCTCATGTATCACTAATTTTTCATCTTCCATTAACCCTTCAGCTCATTTCAACTAGGGTCGAAAGATTTAGCAAGCAAAGTAAAAAGTACGAGTTAAATATACAAATAATGTTTAGTAAAGTATGTTTTGAATACTGCATGCATTTTATCTGGCAATCCTAATTTCCCATACCTCTTCCACCAGGAGCCAAAACTGCACTCGTGATACCTTTGTTGCTTATCCAACTTCCTTAGAAACAAAGAAAGCCCCCTTACTCATCTGGAACAGAGAGTGTTAGGTAATTAACACTTTGTGGGAATAGCTATCCTCAATGACAGATTCCAGTTCTCGTGCCCCTTCCACAGGTTAATTTTAAATGTGTGATTTTCTTAATTTCCAAGAATTGCACCAGGGGATTAAGCTCTAGAGTGGTAGCTGGTTTAAACAATGCACCTTGTACTGGCTACATTCTCTTCCCTGTATCCTTTCCATGCTGTTCTGCCAGTGTTCCTAGCTCTTCCCAAATAAACTACTTGTACTTAAATCTTTGACTCAGTCAATTTCTGGAAGAAACCAGAGAAAGGCTCAAGTCTGTTCCTATTTCACTTTTCAGTCTATCTTCTGCTCTTGATGATCTCTTCACTTCCACGGCTTTACTAACTTTGTACAGATAAATTAGTATTTTCCAAAAATTTCCAAACATTTTCCACAATTTTACCTCCAGCTCATTCTTTCTAACTTTCAGGTTTATAAAACATATTTGACATCCATCTGGATTACTCTTGAACATCTCAAAATTAACATGTTCAATTTTTCCCCTTTCCTTATTTATGTTCTTCCTTTAATCTCCCCTCTTTCCATAAATAGCTTTCCTACCTACCTAGTTTTTCCTGGGGCGGGGGGAGGGTGTTTGTTTGTTTGTTTGTTTTGCAGTAGGTTAAGAAGAGGCATTCTTAACAGTTTCCATTCTCTCACCTATATAGCTCATCTGTAACCAAGCCTCAGAGACTACCTCCAAAGTATATTTGTAATAGGTCCACTGTTCCCTCATGATTACTGTTACCTTAGCCCTGCCACCATATTCTCTTACATTGGAATTCTGCAAATTTCTGCAGCTAGTCTTTACTCTATTTTTGACCTCTTCCAATCCATTATCCACAGAATAGACAAGTGATACTGTAAAAATATAAATTAAGTTTTGCATTACTCTGCGTGTAAGACTTCACTGGCTTCCTATTATCTTTTAAATGGAGTTCAACTCCTTAACTTGAACTGTAAGGCCAAACCTGGATGATCTCCAACCCAAATATGGCCACTCTTGGGGGGCCATTATCACTCTGACACACCAGTTTTCTTTAAGTTAGTTGACTTTAATGCTATTTGAATTTCATGCTATTCCTGAACGGTAATGTTCTGTTTCATCAACTCAGTCTTCTCTAATTTAACTAGTTTTTTTTCCTCGAAATTGTACCACAACGTGTAATTATATATTTTTACAATTAGTTATTAAATGTCTTTCTTCCCTATCAGAATGTAACCTCCATGAAGATAAAGGCCATGCCTATTTTGTTCCATACTGCCAACATAATGTCCCGGTACACAACTGTGTGTCTGTTTTGTGGTACAACTCAACAATTGATTGAATACACTGAAAGGTTCAGAAAATACATGTGATAAACTGTACATATTCAAGCGTTTTAACCCATTTACTCTTTCCAACTATATAGAATCTAAGGGAAGCCACAACATCTAACCTTATTGAGCTTCCATTAGCTTACTTCCCTTTTGATTTTCATAACCTAAGCATCATTATAACCATTTTAAAGACCAAGAAAATGAATCTCAGAGATGCTGAAAAAGATTCTGGCTCATACAAATCTAATAAGGATTATAACTGTCAGAGCTGGAATTAAAATATATGGCCTCAAAATCTTTTGCCAGTAATACTCTAAAAGTTTCATTGAATGATATCTTATGTCAACTTGGTACTAGAACTGATCTCAGAATTTTTTTTTATTACTTTTTTTGGATCTCAGAGATTTTAGAATCTATTAAATCTAAATAAATTTTGGTAAGTAAACAACAACTTTATAAAATATTATTCTCAGCAACTTTCCTATGTTTTTCATAATGAAAACTTCCAGGAATAAGATGTTATTGCTCATCTGTTAAAATATGTAATAATCGTAGACTGACACTACCTTCTCAGCAGATATTTATAGCAACATAGAAAACAACCCTGTATCAGGAGAGACAAAATTATCACAACGCCTATGGTCCCTAAACCCAGGTAGCATGCAATTTTTGTCCACACTTAGTAGTGTGGGGCATTTGGCAAGTTACTTATTCTCTCTTTACATTTGTTAAATCTCCCATAACATGTGGATGATAATAGTATTCACCTCATGAGGGTAATTGTGAGAAATATATAAATTTATGCGTGTAGAATGCTTAAGACAGTTCTTGGCACATAATAAGTGCACAATAAATATTAACATTAATTATCTACCTCTGAAAATAACGCTGTTAATAGTTTTTCACCTGTTAATTTAATTAGCCATTATTAGTCACCAACATACTAGATTTTTAAAATCTATTTTAAAGGCAGATAGAATGAAGAAGAAATTTCAGATGTTGACAGTTGCCATGAATAAAATGAAACAGGCAAACAAATTTGCTTTCCATTAATTCTATATTAACTTTAATTGAAGTAAACTCCATATCTAAAATTTGATTTGGGCCTTTCAGTCTAACAGAGGAATATGCTAATGTTGGTATTTACCATTAGACTATTCTTTTAATTTTTAGTTTGCTCATTATTCTCAGTTATCTCCTAATTTTCACTTAATGTTAAAAAGAACATATACTTTGTTCTAACTGCAAAAACCATTGGAATTTTAATCCAAGTTGATAATCACACCCACCTGCATTTTGTTCTGAATGTCTTTAAGACAAAATAAAACCCATTTGGTCTGGTTAAATGTATTTAAAAATTCAAATAACTCAAATGTTTTGTGTTTCAATTAAACCATCTAGACCACTTGTTGTCTGAGGGAGTAGGCTGCAGTGACCAGATGCTTTATCCTTGGGTACACATATCCTTTGCGCCATCCTCTTGTCTGTCCTAAGGGGAGGAGGAGGAAGAGAGAGTGCATTTACATAGTATCAGAAACAAACTTTAATTTGACTGCACAGAGAGTTTATCTTGAATACTTAATTATTTATTCCCATACCGAAATCGTTCTTATCAGACAGAATGTGTTAGTAAGTAACCCATAGGAGGGAAATAAAATTTGCCTTAGAAAAATTTTCTTATGACTTCTCTTGTTCTCTTCTTGCATCCAACATGCAATTGGAAAGCAATTGATCTGAGCTGTGCATTCCCTCATTGCACAAAATAGGCACTAAACGTGTCTAAAGAGCCGCTTCATGTTTCTTCAAAATGTTTCTTCAAACAAGCAATAGGACCATGCATGCTTACACACTTCAGATAAAATTAGAGATGAACAAATGTTTTTAAAACCTGAAGATACAGACCATATAGGCTGAGATTCTATTAAAAACTGAAACCATAATTGGCCTGGGGGGGAAGACTGGAGTGCGTTCGTAGTGAGCAAAAATGACTTCTGAAAGAAAAAAGGGTCATTCATCTCTAGGAAAATTTAATTAAATTAAAAAGGAAGGCATCGAGAATTAAAATTTTACAACACATGTATTAGGAAAATCCTTCTGAAAAAACATATGAAAAATTTCTTTACATTTCATATGTCAGGGAATAACTCATTTTCCCATTCTGATTTGATAACATTTGGACGGAGTCAAAAGAAAATATAAAGTGTTCATTCGAAGTGTGAAGAGGTCATAAACTTAAACCATAAAATATTTGGAGATTTTGCTCTATGAGTCCTGGCTGCATAGTTCAGTTATGACATAATTAATCTCCTCTTAAAGAATGAAAACAATATGTATTTTAAGAAATTCTCATCTATCCAGTGGGGAGTCCTACTGTCGTGACTTTCCATTTCCTCAACCGTTCTTGTCCGTAGATTCAGGGATGTGGAAACAAATGACTTACTAAATCTTATTCTAAAGTGAAAAGAAGCATTGCCTCCTCCTGTTGGAAGCGAATGATCTCCCAGTGCGCTCCCTTCCACTCTGGTTTACATACTCAGGGACTTTGCTCTAGCTAATAATCCTTTTCTCTGCATTGTCTAAAACCGTTTTGTCACTAGTGGTTTCTTCTGCTTGCTTATAAATGTGCTCAAATTTTTTGTCATAACTATTAAAAAAGTTCTCTTTTGATATGTCTCTTCCTAGATAAACATAAAGCTTAAATGCCTGCCAGTCTTCTGAGGCCACTTCTAAGTATTGCTATTCAGCTTTCTCCCCTTCCTTATTTCCCAAATCTCTCTTTCACTGGGTACAATCTGGTAACATGTTTCCAAGTCACTAAAGTTGCTTTGCTAAGATCATTAACAATTCTAATTGCTGACTACAAAAACCAGATTTTAGTGAATATGCTGACCCCTGCCCAGCTAAAATGCTAAGAAGATGTTCAAGTTGTTTTCAACAAACAAATCAACCACCCATTTTGAAGCTGGCTTGTAAGCGACATGACATCAATCAATCCTTCTGTTTTTTCCTATAATGCATTTTGTGTTATGACAGTAAGTGAGTACAGAAAAAGAAGAGTCTAATGTGATTTTCATTGTTCCTTCCTTGACCAATTAAAGTATGCGATTACTTTACCTTGCTGTACTTTATATTCATAGCATCATTTACATTATTAAACACTTAATACCATGTTAAACACCAACTATCATATGATGTAAGCATTTAAAACAGTAAAATAAGTAGGTCAGCAGGAAATCAACACATTAAAGGAACTGGTAACAGCCTTTAAAAGATGAATGTCTCATAGTCTTTAAAGTCTGTTTAATTTTTCCTTCATCAATTCCTATTCTTATAACATCTTCATTAATGATTAATTAAAAATTACTTCAAGAAAAAATGGGCATGAAGAGAAAATCTGAAAGGCTGTATAGTGTATAAATTGTTTTATCCCTTAAATACAAAATTTAATTTCATTCTAGTCCCATGAATATGGAAAAATGTTTCATGTAAATAAGAGTAAACTACCAGATACAGCAAGGATCTATTAATATCACCCAAAGAGAACTAAAATTTTGAAAAAAAAAGTTTACTTAATTATGATATATATATACACACACACACACATATGCATATTCCATGCAAATTTAGAAAGTCAGATAGATTTAACCAATCAAAACAGAAGATGTTTGGCTCTAAGACATGTCTCTGGTTCATAGCTTCAGTGTGATCTATTTTAAGACAAAACTGCTATATGCTGTTATTTATTTCCAGGTGCAATAAAATCCATTTAATTTGAAGACTAATTAAAGTAGAGAAACCTAATGACAAGGAGTAAACTAATGCTCTACCAATCAAACTAGGGACTGACACAGACTGCCAAAAACAACAGAGAACACTCAGTAAGGGAAAATGTCAGCATTGATATTAAACATTTATACATAGTTTGTTACTGTCGTAAGTCATGAAATTAAAGGACGTAACTTAACATTTGACCCTAAGCCATATTAATTAAGCCTACAGTTGATATTTTCCTCTAAAACAGTTAACTTATTAAATTGTGTCAGTAAAAATGACCACTTAATAATTCTTTTGTACTTGTTTTACGTATATGTTTCAGAGCACATGAATAACCATACAAAAAATTAGGGATAAATTAGAAAAGTTATTTATGCCCTTTCTGCTCATCTATGATTAATTTCCAATGAAATACTTTGATAGAAGCTGTGGTACTATCAACTTTTTAAGATTAATTTAAAATTTTTGTTTATTTTTGTCCCAGAGATAAATGAGATAATGAAGGTTTGACTTCTACTTGGACAAATGTGACACATTATGCTAAAATTATTTAAATGCTTAAAGACCAAAATGCTACTGAAGATGAAATATCTCCTTGAATGCAAATTTCTCCTATTTTTTAGGATTTGTGAAACTAAAAATAAGTTTATGCAATTCAAAATTTTCTGACTTCTATTGCCAATACTATGCATTACAATTTAGAGTGATCAAGCTTAACCTTTAAATTCTAGGTAGCAGATATTATTGACTAAGCTGAAGAATGTGTTTTTTTTATTTTTTTTAATGTTTATTTTTGATAGAGAGAGAGAGAGAGAGAGAGAGACAGACAGACAGAGGGCAAGTGGGGGAGGGGCAGAGAGATGGAGACACAGAATCCGAAGCGGGCTCCAGGCTCTGAGCTGTCAGCACACAGCCCAACGCAGGGCTCAAACCCACAAACCGCATGATCATGACCTGAGCCGAAGTCGGACGCTTAACCAACTGAACCACCCAGGCACCCACAAAGAATGTTTTTTTTAAAACTGAAGATTAAAGCCTTGGGCCACTGTCAGAAATTTACTCACTTTACAACACTTATCACATGTCGTTTGCTTTATACTAAAGATAATATAGAAAGTAGTACAGATACACAGCAGCAATTCAGATAATAACTGTTTTCCTTATATTAATGATTGAGTTGTTGAAAATCACAGGCCCCAAATGGCATCACTTAGGCTGAGTCACCAACTCAGGGCTTAACACCTTAATGCAATTGCAGTTTCAACCACCCCCAGAAATATGTCTTAATTCTTCAGTCAAGAATTTTCTGATCAGCACCAGTGAGGTAATCTGTCACATGGGCCCTCTCCTTCTACCAAAGTAAGATGAAGTAATCTGCCTGAAAAGATCATCTGTTCTTCCCTTTAAAGGAAAGAGGCCTTGTCTAGAATAATCCTTTTCTTCTGCTAATAACTTTCTTGCCCTACTCTTCTTCCTGGAAAAAGTTTCCATTTTGTACAGCTCCCTACGGCTCCCTTCTACTTGCTAGATGGGGTGCTGCTGGATTCATTAATCACTTAATAAAGCCAATCAGATCTTCAAAATCACTTGAATTTTGTTTTTTAACAGATTTGGTGGCAGTGGTAAGATTTGAAGTAAACTTCTGACAGCATTTGGGGATAAGAAACAGGTGTGGCACCCTGTGAACTCTTCTGAGTTCATTGTCTTTCTTGCCATTTCTGAGGGCCATCGGTAAGTCACTCTAGGTTTGAGCTCCATTCCTTTTGTATTTGAGCTACTGATCTTCTTGGCCTTCCAGTCCAGGGTTAACAGGTTAGTTTAGACTGACTGGAGGTTCTAACTGGCAACTGGAGGTTGCCAGTCCTTAGCCTGTGGTTTAATCTGCAATTCCACATTGGAATAACTTCTCCAGTTCCAGTCCACCATCCCCATTTACTGGGGTTTGCTGGTTGGTCCCTTCCCCATTTCCAGCCTGTAGTGTCCCTGCTTGGAGTTGGCTGATTTAGTCCACAGCAGGAATTCCTAGCGGTGCACACAGTCTTTTCTTGGCCAGTCTGCAGTGACATCTTTTGGTTACTGCTGGTATGTTGAGGTACACGTTTGTTTGTCTGGTTTTGTATAAATAATGGCTATTTGTTAAGAGGGATATCAGAGGCCTAAAAGCCTCCAAAAATGGTGGGTATGAGTCTACCATTTTTTTAAGCATATTTATTTGAGAGAGAGCACATGTGAGCACATGACAGGGGGCGGGGAAGAGAGAGAGGGAGAGAGAGAATCTAAAGCAGGCTATGGCTATGTGCTGTCAGCACGGAGCCCGACACAGGGCTTGAACTCACAAACTGTGAGATCATGAGTGATCTGAGCTGATATCAGGAGTCAGCCACTTACATGACTGAGCCATCCAGGTGCCTGGAGTCTACCATTTAAAGGTTGTTAGAGTGCTTACCACCTAACTCAAAGACTGCCATGTTAGGAAGAGTTGGTTACGCAATGGGCTAGATTGCCACCAGGTCACCACCATCAAAGTTTCCATGCGGTGAGGTGCAGTGCAAAGCACCCACAAATCCCAACCCTAGGGCAAGTACCTTTAGGTATTAGTTTGGTTTTAAGAAACCCAACGTCTAGCTAAAAGAAATGAGATCCTTTATATTCAGAGAGTTAAGAGTGCCACATTCCAGCATACCTGATTATTTTATGTCGAAGAACGATAGTCCTGGAAGTTGCAGATATGTAGCAAGATAAAAACAACAACAACAATATAACGTGAACTTACAATGGCCATTTTGGGGAGCATTCAAATTAGGTAACATTATTTATGAAATGCCCTTGAAGGCAAGGGTTCCCAAAGTAAATGGAATAGGATCCCTGTTTTAACTGACAAAGAGAAGCCTCCAAAAGGTTTCAAAATTCCAAAACAGTTTCATTACAAAGATTCACTGCAAAAAGCTAATTAAAAAAATTAAAGAGAAAGACACCTAAAATTAAAGACCAGAAGACTGATGTAACTCCTACTGCTTCCCTCTATCTTTTGAGCACTCCTCCTATTGAACCTTTGTTTAAACTGTCTTTCCACTACTAAAGAGACTTTCAGACGGTGACCTTTTAGAATAGGACCATTGGAGGCTACCGGAGATCCTCTTCAGGTATCTTTCACTGATTGGTCAAAGGCCAAACTAAGGACCACAGTTAAGGAATTTCTTAAACCTAGGGAGGACAGAGAAGTGTTTTTGTAAACAAAATACCTCCTGAGAGGTTGAGAAAGGGAAATAAGATTTCAAATTGTCCCTTCCTCTCCAAATCCAGAGCCATTGGTTACTGATTTTTTCCCTCCTGAAAATAAGTATTTCCTTCTTGCTTGTTTCTTCATCCCATGTCTCCAAAACAGGGCTTAATTTATGACATGCAATTTGTGGATTGTTTCTCTATCTTTAAGAATGACTCTAGATCTAGGGTGCGTGGGTGGCTCAGTCGGTTAGATGTCCAACTTCGGCTCAAGTCATGATCTCATGGTTTGTGGGTTTGAGCCCCGAGTCAGACTCTGTGCTGACAGCTTGGAGCCTGGAGCCTGCTTCAGATTCCGTGTCTCCCTCTCTCTCTGCCCCTCCCCTGCTCACACTCTGTCTCTGTCTCTCAAAAATAAATAAACATAAAAAAAAATAAAAAACAAAAAGAATGACTCTAGATCTTATGAAGATAGTATCTTTTGCACACTCATTGATGACAACTCTTGAGTCCATAATGTTGCTTAATACTCCCAGAAATATTTACTCTTTGTCTTGGATGAAACCCAGCAAGATATTAGAAAGGATTTAATAACTCTGTGATCAAAAATTTGGCCAAATTGGAAGCCAATGTTCAGAGCCTGATGCAATTTTATTGATTTTTTTTTCTTTTTATGTCTTCTCCCCTAAGCTCAATGTACCAGAGGAAAAAACATTCTCATCAGTCAGTGGATGGATCTGATTCAAGTGACAAAATAATTCTTTGAGGAATTAAAAATAACTATCCTTGTTTTACGAATCTAGTCTTTATAGGACCAGAGGTATGATTGCAGAAACAATTCAGAGACAACCCATCCTCTTACCAATTCCAAAACCTCTCCTATTTATCTCAAAAAGCTTCTGAGTATTATAAAAATTGTGGCCTTGAGAGAACAAAAGTCCCTCTAAGAGGACTTTGCTTTTTTTTTCCCCTATGCATTAAAGTATAATTGTTTAATGTCCTACCTGGCCTTCTCCAACAACTATCTAACATCTCTTTTCAATGCAAACTTCAGGGAGATCATTCTTTTTTTTTTTTTTTTTTTTTTTTAATAGTTGACACAGTTACATTAGTTTCAGGTGTACAACATAGTGATTCTACAAGTCTATAGATTATGCTCTGCTCACAAATGTAGCTACAATCTGTCACCATCACACCATTAAAATACCATTGACTATATACCCTATGCTGTACATTTTATTCCAATGAGTTAGTCACTTTATAATTGGAAGTCTTTATCTTCTACTCCCCTTTACCCATTTTGCCCATCCCTCAGCACTTCTTCCTTTTGATAACCATTAGTTCTCTGCATTTATGCATTTGTTTCTACTTTGTTTATTTTACATTTGTTTTTTTTTTTTTTTTAAGTTCTATACATAAGTGAAACCATATGGTGTTTCTCTTTCTCTGACTTATTTCACTTAGCATAACAACCTCTAGGTTCATCTCGGTTGTTGCAAATGACAAGATGTCCTCCTTTTTATGGTGGCATAATATCCTCTCTATATATAATATCTTCTTTATCCATTCATCTATAGATGAACACTTGGGTTGCTTCTACATCTTGACTATTGTCAATGATGCTACAATAAGCAAAAGGGTGCATATATCTTTTCAAATGAAGTGTCTTCTTTTTCTTTTGGTAATTTCCCATCAGTAGAGTTATTGGATCGTAAGGTATTTCTATTTTTAATTTTTGAGGAGCCTCCCTACTCTTTCACACAGTGCCTGCACCAATTTACATCCTCACCAACAGTGCAGAGGTTTCTCTTTTCTCCACTTCCTCACCAGCACTTGTTATTTCTTGTCTTTTTGATTCCAGCCATTCTGAAATGTGTAAAGTCATATCTCATTGTGGTTCTGATTTGCATTTCCCTGATGATGGGTAATGTTGAACATTTTTTCACGTATCTGCTGTCAATCTGCATGTCTTCTTTGGAAAAAAGTCTATGCAGGTCCTTTGCTCATTTTTTAAATCAAATTATTCTTTTTTTTAGTGTTAAGTTGAATGAGTTTTTCTCTATTTTGGATATTAACCCCTTATTGGATATATCATTTGCAAATATCTTCTCTCATTAAGTAAGCTGTCTTCATTTTGTTGATAGTCTGCTGTGCAAAAGTTTTTATTTTGATGTAGTCCCAATAGTTTATCTGTGCTTTTATTTCCCTTAACTGAGGGGATATATCTAGAAAAATGCTGCTAAGACTGATGTCAAAGAAATTACTGCCAGTTTTGCTATAGGAGTTTTATGGTTTTAGGACTCAAACTTTTATGTTAAATCTATTGTGAGTTTACTTTTATATACGGTGTAAGAAAGTGGCACAGTTTTCCCAACACCATTTGTCAAAGAGACTGTCTTTTCCATATTGCATATTCTTGCCTTCATTGTCATTGGTTAACAATATAGGTGTGGGTTTACTTCAGGGCTTTCTCTCCTATATTACATACCTATGTGACACTATGATATTGTTTTGATTACTGTAGCTTTTACTATATCTTACAATTTGGGATTGTGATACCTTCAGCTTTGTTCTTCCTTCTCAAAATTACTTTGGCTATTAGAGGTCTTATTTCAGGATCATTAGTTCTAGTTCTGTGAAAAATGCTGTTGGTATTTAGACAGAGATTGTGTTAAATCTGTAGATAGCTTTGAGTAGTATGGACATTTTCAGTGTGTTAATTCTTCCAACCCATGAGTATGGAATATCTTTCCATTTGTTTGTGTCCTCTTCAATTTCATCAGTGCTTAGTAGTTTTCAACAGATAAGTCTTTCACCTTGGTTAAATTTATTCCTAGGTATTTTATTCTTTTTGGTACATTGTAAATAGGAATGTTTTCTTAATTTTTCTTTCTGCTACTTTTTTATTAGTGTATAGGAATGCAACATGTTTCTGTATATTAATATTATATCCTGAAAGGTTACTGAATTGACTTATTACTCCTAATAGTTTTTCGTGGAGTCGTTATAGTTTTCTATTTATAATATCATGTCATCTGCAAATAGTGACAGTTTTACTTCTTCCTTACCAAGACAGATGCTTTTTTTTCTTGTCAGACTGTTGTGGTTACAAATTTCAGTACTATGTTGAATAAAAGTGGCAAGAGTGGATACACTTGTCTTGTTCCTTATCTTAGTGAAAAATAAACGTCTTTTTTTCTATTGAGCATAATGTTAAGTTGTGGGTTTTTCATATGTGGCCTTTATTATGTTAAGATATATTCCCTCTAAGAAAAATTTGTTGAGTTTTTATCATGACAAGATATTTAATTTTGTTAAATGTTTCTATATCTACTGAGATGATCATATGATTTTTATCTCTTGTTTTCTCGATGTGGTGTTGTATCACATTGATTTTCAAGTACTGAACCATTCTTGTATCTCTGAAATAAATCCCACTTGAGCATGGTGAATGATTGTTTTAATGTATTGTTCAGTTCAGATTGCTAATATTTCATTGATGATTTTTGCATCTATGTTCATCAACGATGTTGGCCTCTATACAGTTTTGGGGTTTTTTTTGTTTTGTTTTTGTTTTTTTGTATTCTTTATCTCATTTTGGTATCAGGCTAATTCTGGCCTTATAGAATGGTTTTGAAAGACTTCCTTCATCTTATTTTTTTGGAATAGTTTGAGGAGAAGAGGAATTAACATCTTTAAATGTTTGGTAGAATTCACCTGTGAATCCATCCAGTTCCATTTGTTTGTTTTTTTTATTCCATTTTGTTACTAGTAGTCTGTTCAGATTTTCTATTTCTGATTTAGTTTTGGAAGATTGTATATTTCTAGAAATGTATCATTTCTTCTAGGTTTCTTCTATGTCCAATTTGTTGGCATATAATTTTTCATAGTATTTTCTTATAGTCCTTTGTATTTGTCTGGTGTCCGTTATTTCCCCTTTTCTTATTTTATCTGAGTCCTCTTTTATCTTGAAAAGTCTGGCTAAAGATTTATCAATTCAATAATCTTTCAAAGAAATATTTCTTGGTTTTATTGATTTTCCTATGGGTTATTAGTCCCTATTTCTGCTCTAATATTCATTATTTTTTTCTACTAGTATCGGACATTTTTTTCCTATTTCTTTTAGGTACAAAGTTAGGTTGTTCATTTGAGATCTTCATTTCTTAAGGTAGGCCTATATCGCTATAGTTCCCTGTTAGAACTGCTTTTGCTAAGAACTGAAGATTTTGGACTGTTATTTTATTTTTGTCTCCACATATTTTTTTTTGTTTTTGATTCACTAGTTATTTAGTATCATGTTGTTTAGCCTACATGTGTTTGTGGATTTTCTTGTAATTGATACCTAGCTTCATACTGATGTAGTCAGAAAAGATGCTTGATAGGATTTCAATCTTCTTAAATTTATTGAGATTTGTTTTGTGACCTAAAATGTGATCTGTCCTGGATAATGTTGCATGGGCACTGGAAAAAAAATATGTATTCTGATGATTCTGTTTTGGGATGTAATGTTCTATTTGTGTATGTTAGGTCCATGTGATCTAATATGTTGCTTAAAGCCACAGTGTTTCTTATTTTTTAACTGGATAATATATCTGTGATGCAAATGGAGCACTAAAGCAAAAGTTAACAGAAACAAAGGAAAAAAATGATAGTAATACAGTAATAGTAGGGGACTTTATGTATTTAGGTGCTTTGTTGGATGCATAGATATTTACTGTTGTTATGTCCTCTTGTTGAATTGATCCTTTCACTATTTAATGTCTTCTGTCTATTGTTCCATACTTTTTTTAAAGTTTATTTACTTTGAGAGAGGGGCAGGGACAGAGAGAGAGAGGGAGAGAGAGAGAATCCCAAGCAGCCTCCACACTGTCAGTACAAAGCCTAATGCAGGGCTCAATCTCATGAACTGTGGGATCTTGATCTGAACTGAAATCAAGAGTTAGATGCTTATTTATTTATTTTTTTACTTCCATTTCCAAGGTAAATGTTTTTCTATCCCTTTACTTTCAGTCTATATGCAGTGAAACCTAAAGACATATACAGATAGGTATTGTTTTTTAATCCATTCTACTACTTCAGTATCTTGATTGGAGCACTTAAACCATTTACATTTAGAATAATTATTGAGTTATATACTTATTGCCATTTTGTTAACTGTCTTCTGGTTGTAGTTCGCTGTTCCTTCCTTCTTCTCTTCTCTTATTCTCCTCCCCTGTGGTTTGATGGATTTCTTTAGTGTATCTGTTATAAGTTTTTGATTTGTGGTTACCATTGAGTTCATATATAACATCCTATGTGTATAGCAGTGATAATAGGTTGACAGGTTCAAACACATTTTAGAAGGACTGAGGTTTTACTCCCCTCCTTCATATTTTATGTATATGTCATATTTTATGTCATTTTATTTGTGTATCACTTGACGATTTTTTATAGATATAGCTGATTTTACTACTTTTGTGTTTAAACCTCCATATTGGCCTTATGAGTGATTAATCTACTACTTTGGGTTTTTGTGAATATTTTCTTTATACATTTTCTTCTAGTTATGGCCCTTCATTTCCACTTGAATAATCCCCTTTCTTTTCAGACCAGTTTAGTGGTGATGAACTGCTTTAACTCTTGTTTGTCTGGGAAACTCTTTACTTGGAAAAATTATCATTCAGCATTGAGGAAGAGACAGAGTATTCTTGGTTGAGTAGTACTTTGAATATATCACGCGGCTCCATTTTGGCCTGAACGTTTCTGCTGAAAACCCAGCTGATAGCCTTATGGGGGTTTCCCTTGTATATAACTGTTTGCTCTTCTTGTGCTGCTTTTAACATTTTCTGTTATTACTTTTTACCATTTTAATTATCATGTATCTTGAGGTGGACCTTCCTGGATTCATTTTGTTAGGGGCTCTCTGTGATCCCTGGACCTGGATGTCTGTTTCCTTCTCCAGGAAGGGAAATCTTCAGCTGCTCTTCAAATAACTGTCTGCTCGTCTCTCTCATTCTCCTCCTTCTGGGACCCCTATAATGCAAATGTTATTACTCTTGGTGATGTTACAGGGTTCCCTTAATATATTCTTTTTTTTTTTCCTTTTTGCTATTCACTTGATTGCTTTCCATTACCCTGTCTTCCATATTGCTGATCCATTCTTCTACATCCTCTAATCTGTTGTTAAATTCTCTGTAATGTATTTTTCATTTCAGTTATTGAATTCTTCAGCTCCGAATGGCTCTTTTTTCTATTTTCTGTCTCTCTTTGTTGAAGTTTTCACTGAGATCATCCACTCCTCTCAAGTCTCATGAGTATCTTTATGACCATTAATTTGAACTCTTTATCAGGCATGTTGCTGACCTTCCTTTTGTAGCTCTTTTACTGTTATTTTGTCTTGTTCTTTCATTTGAAACATATTCCTTTCGTCTCATCATTTTGTCTGTTCCTATGTATTAGGTAGGTCAGCTATATCTTGAATGTACTGTCCTTGTATAGAAAACGTCCTGTGGTGCCCACATAGCCTAATCCCTCCTGGTCACCAGCCCTTGTGTGGGCTGCATACATCCTCCTATTGTGGCTGAGTCATGACTACCTTTAGCCCAACTGGCTGTAATAAAGCTCTTTACTTGTTGTGGGCACCCTGCACAAAGTTTGCTCCTCAAACTGTTGAACGGTCCAAAAGAGGTTGCCATAGGCTCATTGGTGGGCAGGGTCAGTAGTCAACATAGTTGTCTGTAATTAGCCTCACTGCCACAACCGCAGGTCGATTGAAGGGCAGAGCTGCTAATAGGCCCTGCTGTAGAAACAGTGGGTGTGCTGGTATACAGGGTTGTCCTCCCCCTCCTCAGGGTAGGAGTCATTTTGTAGTGGCACTGGTCTTAGCTGCCTGACAAGGGTAGTGTGGCAGGAGCCACTTTGGAGGAATGGTGGGCAGGTCACACAGTGCTAGCAAGGTAGATGAAGAGTTTTAGCACTGGCTCCCACAAATGTCCAGCTATGTAGGCTGGGTAGGGGAAGAGAAAGGGTGCCCAGAGAAATCGTATTCCCAGAGAAATTTCCTGCAGATTCTTGCCCTTCTGGCATGCATTCTAAGATCTGGCAATAAATTCCCTTCGTATATATCCCAGGCACTTTTCTAAGTAGTTTTTCTGTGTTGTGCTAAGTTATTCAGTATGCTGGCTCTTCAAGGTGGGGACTCAGTTTTCTATTGCCCTCCAGCTCTTCTGGAGTCAAGCCCCACAGGTTTTCAGAGCCAGACATTATGGGGACTTATCTTCCCAGTGCTGGTCCCAGGTAGTTCTGGTGCCCAATCTTCTTGCTTCTGCATGCTTGTTCTTCAACAACTGTTTGTGGTTACTTGCACTGGGGATTCGGTGCCCAACCTCATTTCAGCCCCTCCTACCCTTTTTGATGTGGTCTTCTCTCTATAACTAGCTGTGGAAGATCTGTTCTGCCAGTCTTCAGGTCATTTTCAGAAGTAGTTTATAAATTTAGTTGTTATCTTGATGTGTCCCTGAGATGACATGAGCTTAGGACCCTCCTACTCTGCAATTTTCCTGCTACTCTCTGTAATTTGAGTCTTTTTTAAAGGCACTATGATGGGTAGAGGAATGTAAAAAATGAAAAATGAGGTTTTTCAGGGAACTCGAAAGATCCAAGCAGCCATTCTGGATTTTCCATAGCCCTAACTGTTCTTTAACTTAGAGTAACTGTTTACCTATCTTAATTTTTGATCCAGGAGCAGATTATTCCCATGTTGCAAGGATGTCAGGATGGCAATCGTCTGGCAATTAAGGGTTTCTTTCTTTTTCTTTCTTTCTTTCTTTCTTTCTTTCTTTCTTTCTTTCTTTCTTTCTTTCTGTATTTATGCAATTATGTACTTACTTGGTGAAGCAGAATGTGGCACATGTGGATGAAGTTCAATTTTGCAAATGCAAATATAAAGAAGCCTTAGTATCACTTATTGACAATATGTCCCATGCAATTTACATATCAAATAAGCCTAATTGGTTTACAAATTGTTTAGTATATTCCAGGTAAAAATATTTTTAAAAGGGTTTTAAAGCACTTGATCAAACAGAATGGTAGATCATCATTAAATCTGATTATGAAAGTTTACCTTTAAAATATTATCAAAAGCAAGCAAAAGTCCAGGAAACTTTTCCTTTTAACTGAGAAAAAAACAAATTCTAAATTTGTACCGGCTTACTTTTGATTTTAAAATGAATTTTTAAATAAATTCATTTTAATTTTGGCCAGCTTAACTACACATTAAAATTCCTTTTCAAATATTCCTTTTCCACAAACCTTCTACAACTGTTTTTTTCCTACATTTTTGTTTTATCCTATATCTTCCCTCTTTAAACAACCAGACTTATTTTAGGACAAAATTATTCTTTGCCCTCAACAAAAAAATGCATCTCCATTTCTTATACCCTTTGTTACTGAAAACACATCACACTCTTCTGGCACACGGAGATGTTTTTCTTATTATTTCTGGTAGATTTAATGGCATATATTGCTTAGAATTCTTAAACCTTAGAACCTTAATTTCTACTGAAAACTAAGAAGTAACCAACTCTGAACTGTTATACCAGCATTCTTTAAATTTATATACTTATGAATATACTTCATAATTTCTAGAAGCATGTTTTTTTCCAATGTAACAAAAACAGACCCCCCCCCCTTTTTTTTTTAGTTTCTGTGTAATAAGAAGCCAACAGTAGATAAACCTATGGTGAGTAATTAATGCTTCAGTATTTTTTCTCATTAGGAAATGATTTAGATGTTTGATTAATTTAACTACTCATCATTTAACCTAACTCAGAGAAACTTCAAGGTTTTATGTTACCAGAAAGATTTTGAAAAACTATTTAAGTTGACATAAATATTGATAAAAGTACATTTATACAAACTTTTATCTTGCTTACATCTATTTAATTCACTTGTTCTTAATAATTAAGTTTTTGTAGGTAAAGTCAGCCATTATGCCAAGCTATTATTTTACTGTTGACAGATCTTGCATAAGATAACATAAACTTATTTGGCTAGTAAACACTGGTAAAAGTTTTATATTTAATGTTGACAACTCTAAAGACATGTAAGCTTTAATTAGACGTTCAATCTTAATCTGGCTTTCATATCAAGCATTTTTTGAGATCACATGAGCTTACTGAATAACATTTGGGTTAGTATCTATCTTTCTGATGGTTTTAGAGTGCCTAATCCTTACAGGTGCTTGCCTTCAAGCCAACTAAACAGAACTCTTGTACAAACTAAATCTAGTAATACCACCCAGGGGGGAGAAAATACCGCATAGCTACACACATGAACATACAGACAGAATTCAGCTACCTTACTGCCTCTGTGTAAAAATTACTGCCATTAAATATATACAAAATTCATTAATTATAAAAATTCAGTGTGAATTTATTTTTCAGGTAGATGGATAAGTTAGGATTATCTGTCGAGATGCCTAAAGCTTTTACTAATATTTGTGAAGACACTTAAGATTTGTATTTGTCCTTACCAAGTCAAGTTCTGAATGACCTTTCTCCTCTTTTATTTGTATTTATTTGCTTTAAGAATTACTTCTCTGGGGTTCCAGTCCAAGGTAGCAATGCAGGAAGACCCTGAACTCAAACCCTTCTAGACATACCAAATCTAAACCTATCTGCAGAGTAATGCCTCCTGAAGAAGTACTGAGGGCTGACTGAAAAGCTTCTGCTCAACAAAAAATAGACTACAAAGAGAGCAACATGAGAGACAGACACACAACAACAAAGGGAACACCTCTGATGCTGTGAACTGTAGTGAGGGAGATACATGTACCCTGGGGGACAGAAAGAAAAAAAAAAGCCACGGATTAAAAGAGCAACCAGAATATAAAAGATCCAGCTCTAGAACTTTGTCAAACAGAGGTAGAACTGATGGAACTCTCTCTCTGGGTCTGAGGAGCTGACAAGATCCATGGTTTACAGTTTCTCTCTATCTTAACAGTGCATACGGGAAGAGGGTCTTGATGCCATAGCAGGCCTGCTGCCTCAGCAAGCCCTTGACCCTAGCCTACACTAGCTCCAGATGCCCTGGGACACAAAAACATCTACAGTTTAAGAGTAACTAGGATATAGTGGAACTATCCCAGAACCCTTCCAACTGATGGGATAGCTGCTGGAACTCTCTCTGGGTTGGAAAGGATGGTGAGCACCATAGTTTATCACAGTCTATCTTGATAACAGGCTCTGGATTTCATAGCTGACCTACCACTTCACTGAACCCTGAGTCCCTAGCCCACAGCATCCCCAACTGTCTCACTAAGGCAGCTCAGCATGGTACATACTGGGACACCTCTGGTCAGCACTCACTACAGTTTATCCATCACACCAAAGTAATACAGGCACAAAGTGCTGGAGCACTCCAGACCTGTCAAACTTTGGCTATCAACTGATTTTTCAGCAGAAACTTTGCAGGCCAGAAGGGAGTGGCATGATAAAGTCAAAGTGCTGAAAGGAAGAAAAAAAACTACAGCTATGAATACTCTACCTGACAAGGTTATCATTCAGAATGGAAGGAGAAAGGGTTTCCCAGAAAAACAGAAAGGAGTTTTCTACCACTACACTGGTCATACAATAAATAGTAAGGGACTTATTTAAGTGGAAAATAAAGGCCACAATTAGAAGAAAACTGTGAATAAAGATATATAAAATACGACAACATATACACAAATGTGGAGGGGGAAGTAAAAAAATTCTTTACAATTATTCTGACATACATCAGTCAACTTAATACAACAAAAATAAAGAGAAAGCCAAGCATAACACTACAAAAAGTCCTCAATCACAAGATAAAAGAAAGCAACAGAAAAGAACTACAGAAAAAGAAATTAACAGAATGGCAAAAAGTACATTATACTTTTTGCTTTATACTACTTTATATGTGAATCGTATGAATATTCCAATCAAGAGATAAAGAGTAGTGGAATGGATAAAAGAACAAGACCCATCTATCTGCCATGACAAGAGACCCCCTTCATACTTTCAGGCATACACACTGAAAAGTGAAAGAATAGAAAAAGAAAAAGTGCATGCAAATGGAAGGGGCAAGGGGTAAGGAAAGCCAGTGCAGTAATACTTCCATCAGGTAAAATAAACTTTAAAGACTGTAAAAAGAAACAAAGAGGGGCATTACATAATTAAAAATGGGTCAATCCAACAAGAGGACACAACAGTTGTAAATATGTAATATCTATGCAACGCAGCATTAGAGTACCTAACTGCAGAAACCGAATATTATTAGACATAAAGGGAGAAACTGATAGTAATACAATGATAGAGGACTTTAATATACCACTTATATCAATTATTTCCAGTCAGAAAATAAGTGTCTTTGAAGGACACATTAGACCAAATATATATACAACACATTTGATCCCAAACCAGATACATACAGCACATTTGATCCAAAAACAACAGAATACACAGTATTTTCAAATCCACATAGAACATTCTTCAGGCTAGATCACGTGTTAGGCCATAAATCTCAAGACATGTAAGAAGACTGAAATCATATCATCCATATTTTCCAACTAAAGTAGTATGAAACCAGAAATTAATCACAAGGAAGAAACTGAAAAAAAAACATAAAATAAGAGGCTAAATGACAGGCTATTAAATAGCCAATGGACCAATAAATAGGAAATGAAAAAACACATGGAGATAAATGAAAATGAAAACCCAACAGACCAAAATCTTCGGATTGCAGCAAAAGTAGTTCTAAGGGGGAAATTTACAGTAAGACAGTGATACACAGTGGTGCAGTTATATCTCAAGAAACAACAAGAATCTCAATGTAATTTTGCATTTCCAGGTACTAATAACAGAAAAACAACAAAGCCTAAATTTAGTAGAAGGAAGGAAATAATAAAGATCAGAGCAGAAACAGAGACAAAAAATAGAAAAAAATCAATGAAACAAAGAGCAGATTTTTTTGAAAAGGTAAACAAAGTTGATAAATCTTTAGGCAGATTCATCCAAAAAAAAGAAAAAAGAAAAGAAAGAAGACAGAAATAATATCAGAAACAAAAGAAGAGTAAAACTAACAACCAAAAGACAGAAATTCATAAGATTATATGAGAATACTATGAAAAGTTATATGCCAACAAATTGGATACCCTAGAAGAAATTGGTAAATTAAAACATGTAAAGAGGAGTTAATACCTATTATTTTCAAACTATTTAGAATACAGAAGAGAAAGGAAAACTTCCAAGTTCATTCTGTGAGGTCAGCATTACCCTTATACCCAACTATCCAAAAATTACCAAAAAACTACAGGTCAATGTTTCTAATGAACATAAGAAATAAGCAACAAAATATTAGGAAACCAAATTCAACAATACATCAAAAGGATTATTCACTATGATCAAGTGGGATTTATTCTGGGGATGCAAGTGTGGTTCAATATTTACAAATCAATAAATGTGATGCATTTGCGTTAACAAGAAAAATAAAAAGCATATGATAATTCTAATAGATGCAGAAAGAGCACATGACAACATACAATATTGATTCATGATAAAAAATCAATAGACTGGGTTTGGAAAGTAACATACCTCAACATAATAAAGACCATATATGAAAAACCCACAGCTAACATTATACTTGGGGAAAAATTGAAAGTGTTTCCTCTATTATGTTCAGGAACAAGACAAGGATGTCTACCTCACCACTTTTATTCAATATTGTGCTAGAAGTCCTAGGCACAGCATTCAGACATACAAACTTCTAAGGAGTAAGTAAAACTGTTACTGTTTGTAGATGACAGGATACTATAAGTAGAAAACCATAAAGACTCCACCAAAAGGCTATTAGAATTGATAAATGAATTCAGTACAGTTGCAGGATACAAAATTAATATACAGAAATCTACTGCATTCCTATATACTAATAACAAAGTAGAAAGAAAAATTAAGAAAACATTCCCACTTATAATTACACCAAAAAGAATAAAATACCTAGGAATAAAGTAAACTACGGAGGTGAAAGACTTATATGATGAAAACTAAGAAAACAGTGATGAAAGAAACTGATGATAGAAACACATGGAAAGATAATTCTATACTCATGGACTGGAAGAATTGATATAGTTAAAATATCCATTATCGGGGTACCTGGGTGGTTCAGTCAGCTGGGTGTCCAACTTCGGCTCAGGTCAGGATCTCATGGTCTGTGGGTTTGAGCCCCGTGTCGGGCTCTGTGCTGTCAGTTCAGAGCCTGGAGCCTGCATCGGATTCTGTGTCTCCCTCTCTCTCTGCCCCTCCCGTATTCATGCTCTGTCTCTGTCTCTCAAAAAATGAATAAACATTAAAAAAAATTTAAAAAAATCCATTACCACCCAAAACAATCTACAGATTTATGCAATCTCTGTCTGAACACTACCAGTATTTTTCACAGGACTAAAACTAATTATCCCCAAATTTGTATGGAACAAAAGAACTCTAATAGCCAAAGAAATCTTGAGGTATCACAATCCCAGATTTTGAGATAAACCATAAGCTGCAGTAATCAAAACAATATCCTATTGGAACAAAAACAGACACATAGTGAATGGAATAGGATAAAAAGCCCAGAAGTAAACCCACACCTATATGGTTAACTGATGACAATGGAGGCAAAAATCTACAATGAGGAAAAGACAGTCCTTTCAATAAATGGTTGTTGAGAAAACTTTCCTATACCTTACACAAAAATAAATCTGAACTGGATTGAACATCTAAATGTGAGTCCTGAAAACATAAAACTCATAGAAGAAAACATGGGCAGTAATTTCTTTGACATCGGTCTTAGCAACTCATTTATAGATTGGTCTCTTCAGGCAAGGGAAACAAAAGCAAAAATAAATATTGGGACCACACCAAAATGAAAAGCTTTTGCACAGCAAAGAAAGCCATCAACAAAACAAAAGGTAAGCTACTTAATGACAGAAGATATTTGCAAATGACATGCTCAATAAGAGGTTAATAGCCAAATATATAGAGAACTTATAAAACCCAATACCAAAAAATGAACAATCTGATTAAAAAATTAGTAGAGGACCTGAATAGACACAAAACCAAAGAAGACATAGATGGCCAACAAGCACATGGAAAGATGCTCAACATCATTAATCATTAGGAAAATGCAAATCAAACTAAAATGAGACACCACCTCACACCAGTCAGAATGGCTAGTATCAAAAAGATAAGAAATAACAAGTGTGGTAAGGATGTAGAGAAGGAATCCTCTTGCACTGTGGGTGGCAATGTAAACTGGTATGGCCACTGTGGAAAACAGTATCATGATTCCTCTGAAAATTAAACATGGAAATGCCATAGGACTGAGTACTTCCACCACTGGGTATTTACCCAAGGAAAATGAAAATATTATATCCAAAAAAGATATAAACACTCCTATGTTATTGCAATGTCACTTATAATACTCAAGATATAGAAATAACCCAAACTTCCATCAATAGACAAATGGATAAAGAGATGTGATACACACACACACACACACACACACACACACACACACAGAGGAATATTATTCAGCCATAAAAAAGAATAAGAATTTGCATTTTTGACAATATGAATGGATATAGAGGGGCTTATGCTGGTATGAGCGGCTACTGTAAGTCTCTAATATCTTATGCTCACAACTATTAGCAGATTAATGAAGTCTTCCTGGATTCCAGTTTGAAGGATCTTGTTGGTCACAACCTATTGGCCTGATGATCATTTTGGAAACTTCATCAGAGCAGAACACCTCTCATGCCCACCTGGAAAAGACCTTACCAAGTGCTCGTGACTACTGATAATGCTTTAAAACCAGAAGGTATTAAGGCTTGGGTACACATCACATACCTGATACCTGGTCCTATACAGATGCTGGAGATCTCTAAATCTAACTGCCGAGGAAAATAAATACCTGACATTGACATAGACTCCTTTTCTACCCAAGACAGCTGATCAAAACTTCATACTTTAAATGTTTCTTTTATTATTTTCCTCTTGTTTGGCCTGGAAAGATAATGGCCTCATCTGTATTTTTTCCAGGCCGTTCCTAAGTGAGGGGGTGGAGGATGAGCTTTGGAATTAAAAAAAAAAAAAAAAGACTTTTATTTCATGCTAGGAGAAAATCTAACTATGCCCCTAACTTTTCACAAGCAAAAGAAAACATCTCCCTGGTGAACTCCCTGAATTTACATTACTGGGTTTAAAGGACCCACTGGGAGCCTTTGTGATTCAGAATTTATTCCTTTTGGCAGGTGTCTCTTTACCTGGTTAGGGATAAATGTAAATAAGACTGTGATCAAGAACTTATTAAATCTTAAAATTATTGCAAAATATGCTGCTAAAACAATAGTGGCCCAACAAAGATCCTTAGATTCTCTAGCCAAACTAGTTCTTGATAATAGGATAGACCTTGAGTATCTTTTAGGTGAGCAAGGAGGTGTCTATCCTATGGCTACCACCACCTGCTGTTTCTGGATAAACACTTCTATGGAAGCTAAAATTCAGCTACAAAAGATCAATAAGCAAGGTACTGGCTTTCTTAAAAGGGTGACTCCTTCAATGGGGACTTTCTTTGATTGGTTTGGGTCCTGAGGACAATGGCTCTGAAGTGCACGCCAACTTTGGGAATTATTCTGTTTACAGTTATCATAATATTCTCCCTGGTGCATTGCATCCTCTCAAGAGCTAGCTAGCTAGTTATCTTTTATTTAAATTTACATCCAAGTTAGTTAACATATAATGCAATAATGATCTCAGGAATAGAATCCAGTGATTCATCCCCTACATATAACACACAGTGCTCATCCCAACAAGTGTCTTCCTTAATGCCCCTTGCCTATTTAGCCCATCCCCCCAAAATCCCTCAAGCAACCCTCAGTTTGTACTTTGTATTTAAAAGTCTCTTATGTATTATCTTCCTCCCTGTTTTTATTTGATTCTTGCTTCCCTTCCCTTATGTTCATCTGTTTTCTATCTTAAATTCCACATGAGTGAAATCATATGATGTTTATCTGTCTCTATTTTTGCTTCTCATAATACACTCTAGTTCCATTCACACTATTATAAATGGCAAGATTTCAGTATTTTTGATCACCAAGCCATTGTATATATATATCACATCTTTATCCATTCATCAGTCAATGGACATTTGGGTTCTTTCCACACTTTGGCTATTGCTGATAGCACTGCTATAAACATTAGGGTACATGTGCCCCTTGGAAACAGCACACCTGTATCCTTTGGATAAATACCTAGTAGTGCAATTAATTTTTTGAGGAACCTCCATACTGTTTTCCAGAGTGGATGCACCAGTTTGTATTCCCAACAGCAGTGAAAAAGGGTTGCTCTTTCTCTGCATCCTTGCCAAATTCTGTTGTTGCCTGTGTTGTTAATTTTAGCCACTCTGACAGATGTGAGGTGGTATCTCATTGTGATTTTGATTTGTATTTCCCTGATGATGAGTGATGTTGAGCATTTTTTCATGTGTCTGTTAGCCATCTGGATGTCTTCTTTGGAAAAGTGCCTATTCATGTCTTTTGCCCATTTCTTCAGTGGAGTGTTTTGGGAATGTTGAGTCTGATAAGTTCTTTATAGATTTTGGATTCTAACCCTTTCTCTGATATGTCATTTGCAAATATCTTCTCCCATTCTGTTGGTTGTCTTTTAGTTTTGCTGATTGTTTCCTTCACCGTGCAGAAGATTTTTCTATCCAGATGAGGTCCCAATAATTCATTTTTGCTTTTGTTTCCCTTGCCTGCAGAGACGTGTTTGTTGAGTAACAAGTTGCTGCGGCCAAGGTCAAAGAGGTTTTTGCCTGCTTTCTCCTCTAAGATTTTGATGGCTTCCTATCTTATGTTTAGGTTTTTCATCCATTTTGAGTTTATTTTTATGTATGGTGTAAAGAAAGCGGAAGAATTTTAAATGCCCATTCCTAGCTGCTAACTACCAAGCAGATGTTCTCTCTGAGTGGAACATCAGAGGAGAAGTGAAAAAAAATGACTTAAGGATTGTGGACCTGAAGTTGTGGCCTAAGAATACCACAGTTATTTAGCAAAACAAAACAAAACAAAAAAGAAACAAACAACAACAATAACACACATATGACCTGTGAATATCACACAGAGAGATCAGTAAAAGCTACAAGAAGTGTAGAGCGGTAGCTGAGAGTGCCACTAATGCCTAAAATTTTTATTACATCTCTCAGTTAAACTGAAAAGTCTGATCATTGGGGAAGAATTGTTAAAAAGAAAGCCACAGGCCCCAAATGGCATCACTTAGAACAAGTCACCAAATGGGACTTAATACATAATCTAATTGCAGTTTCAACCTCTCCCAGAAATGTATGTCTTAACGAGTCAGTCAGGAATTTTCTGATCAGCCCCAATGAGGTAATCTGTCACAGAGGCCCTCTCTATCCCTCAAAGTAAGGTGAGGTAATCTGCATAATATCCTCTATTCTTCTTCTCCATTATAGAAAGTGATCTTGCCTGACACAATTTTTTTTTTTGCTAATAACTTTCTTACCTCACCCTTTTCCCTTATAAAACCTTTCTTTTGTACAACTCCTCAGAGTTCTCTACTTACTAGATTCGTGAATCATTTAACAGGTCAATTTGATCTTCAAATTTACTTGGTTGAATTTGTTTTTTAAGAGAGTAAAGAAAATTACAAATTTATGTTTTTATTCCTAAATCACATAAGTATTATGAAATTATACAAAATATTACACAGAGGTAGCATAAGCTTTCTAAACCTTGTCAATAGAAAATTTTTCCCTAGCAATTTCAACTTTTTGGAGCATACTGTTGATTGTGGACAACAGGACCTAAAGGCTTTTAGGAATTAAAATTTTAAAATTTTAGGTAAACTAAAAGATACTTATTTGATTTTTTTTTTAATTTAGCACCTTCCAGAGCTAATACAAAGGATCTCATTTCTTCTCCAAAATACCAGTACCCTAGCTTTAGCTGAGCATCATTTAGCCTATTGCTACAGCTCCTTAGGTAGCTACCACCTTGAATTTCTCAAATCCATCCTTCTTACAGTTTTTGGAATTTTCTATAAAATGCAAATTTGACTATTTCACATCCCCATATGTGTTTCCTCATTGCTATAAGGCACATTTCCAAGTTTCTGATTGTACCACACTTTTTCTCCATTATTGAGCACCTATCTACTTGCCTTTATCAATCACATTTGCTGCCACTGCCTACCTCACATTTTGAGCTCCAGCACACCAAAGGATAAATATTTTCCCTGTTACACACTTGTGTGTTTTTCTCGCACCATCGTTCCTTTGCTCATGTGACAAACTCTACTCAGAATCACCTTCTCCAATATCATTTGGTAGAATAAATTCTATTTACGGCCATAAATTCAATTATGTTACTACTTCCATAAATTCTGATATCTCTTCAAACAGCGATACATAACTCAAAGATAAAGAATGACTGGCTAATTTAACTATATAAGAACATCAGAAAGCTAAATATCATAAAGATGGGAATATACTAGCAGGGCACATTCAACAGAGCAAGGGTTAGTATAGAAAATATAGAGTTCATCCAAACAATAAGCAAAAAATAACTGAATTAATATGCAGTGGGGAAAACATACAAGTATTCAGAAAAGAAGAAACTAACATGTGCACGAGTAGATGGTCAGCTTTCAATATTATCAAGAAATCACAAATAAAGAAAAAGCAATCCTGCTTTTTATATATTACCTTGGAAAGTGTTTGAAATGATTGGCAATATTCTGCGTTGGTAAATTTAGGAAAACAAGCTCTCATACACTAAGTCCTTAAGGAAGTCAATTAAAATGTGTACATACTTTGACATGGCAATTCCCCGTTCTAAAAATCTCTCCTACAAAAATACTCACACACAGACTCAATTCTGTCTCTGTAGGTGCACGATGTTGACCCTTGAAACACAAAGATGTACATACAAAGATATTCCTTAATATTAACAGCCTAAATGCCCATTAAATTTTATATGGTGAAATTACATACAGTGAGTGCTAACCTTTAAATATCATGCACAAATTTGAAAACAATAAAAAATAGGTTACGTATTTGCAAAATACATTAAGAATAAAGATCACATCACAAAACATTAAGAATAGTATAATATCCTTATGTTAAAATATATTTTTAATAAAAGTAGGACGGGGAGTATGGAATAGTTGGTTCACCCACTGATTATATAACATTTCCTGTGTTTAACTCCCAGTTTCACCACTTACTAATTGTATGATATTAGGTGAGTTATTTATCTCTTTATAGCTCAGTTCCCTCCTCTGTAGAATGGATATAAATGTATTTTTTAATGAGTGACAAAAAGCTTGAAAGATTCACATGGATATATCACCAGGAGTTATTTCTGAACAAGGAAGGAGGGACACAGGGGTTTCACTTGAGACTTTTAATTCTTATTCTATATATTTCTGAATTTTAAAATATATTACATTAACAAAATTAATAGTAAAAATAACATGCCAAAAGTGGCACTGCTCAGACCTACAATATAAATAAGTCTTCCATATTAGACATATAAACACCATTAATTCAATTGTTACAAGGAAGATCCATGTAAAGAATAATAGCATCTATGCTGTGTTAGTTTTTATGGCTATACCACAACATACAGAGTAAGAAAACTCATCCTCTCAACTTTTTTTAAATTTTTAATGTTTATTTTTGGAGACAGAGCATGAGCAGGGGAGGGGCAGAGAGAGAGGGAGACACAGAATCTGAAGCAGGATCCAGGCTCCAAGCTGTCAGCACAGAGCCTGACATGGGACTTGAACCCAGCAACCGTGAAATCATGACCTGAGCAGAAGTCAGGCACTTAACCGACTGAGCCACCCAGGCACCCCCCATCCCCTCAACTCCTACCTAAGAAATGTCAGTGTAAAACTAAATAAAGAAGGCATACATTAATAGGTCAAAGTCTTAGGAAGGTATCAGTTCGTGCAGGTGCTGCTCACCTAGGTTGACAAGACTGGGCAGTAAAATCTTGATTTAGTTGCCAGATCCAATTAAGTTGGTCAAGATATCTATCTGAATCATAGTTATTTTATGTAAATATTTATGTTTTTAAAATAAATGACTGAATGAGATCTGTGGATCCAATAGTAAGGAAGAAGACCAATTCAGAAATGATGACACATTAATCATAATCTATGTAATCTATGTATGTCTATTACATAGATATATACTATATAGGTTAATATTTACTCTTTCCTCAAAAGTGCTGTTATAGTATTTACTCATATATAGTGGATATAAATATTTCTATTTTCTTCTAACTTTATTTCCATATTAATCATAACCTGATTATTTTCTTTTTCAAATAAGTCTGTGGCAAAATTATTGCTTCTACTTAACAAGGTTTCCCTAAAGTTGCAAAGAATGTTGTCTCTGCAAGTGCACAATGTTGACACTTGAAATACAATTTACATGTACTACATTATGAGGAGATTTGTATTCTTCGATTGTATGTTCCCTCTACACCGGAGACCTAGAGACAACTTTTTTCTTGCCATTACCAGAAAATGCACATAATTGAACTATTTGTTTGTTTTTACCTGGGAAGGACTGGTCTCCCCCTAACCTGTGTTGCACTGTTAACTGTCTTTGTCTATCTTCAAGGCGTCTAGTTTGTTCTGTGATGATACCAGTTTTATAGTCAATCCCATCTTGTGGCAGGAAAAGAACTGCTTTCAGATTGAGTACGACCTCATAAAAAATCATCCTGCAGTGCAAAGTCATTGATTCTACAAGCTTTTCTAAGTTCTAATTGCCAGCATTTCCTTGGCTATAGGAATCCATGGTCTTACTGTTTAACTGCTTTTTGCCCATTGTATGTAAACTACACTTATTAATTCAAGATGAGCTAATTTACACTAAAATTAGAACTGACTGAAAACTATTTTGAAGCCACATGAATACATTTTATGTGTGATATAAAAAGAGATGGTCAACATATAAATGATACCTAAAAAATAAGAAAAGCTCAGGTAAGGGATCTTGAAAACCACCAGTTACTCAAGCTCAGAAAGAGTCAATTTTAACATTTAATCATTGGGTTATAACAGGTTAAAATAATTTCACAGTAGGCATATGATGGTTATTACATAAATTAGTAAGCAGATGAAAAAAAGAATGAAGTGAAATAATTTTTTGCAGGTTATTTCACTACTGCTATTTCGGGTCTTGACCAACTTCTACTCAATTTACTCTATGTGGGCAGTGAAATTGTTATCTCTGCTGTAAGAACTACTAACTCTGTTCTCTCCCAGAGTGTAATATAATTTTGACTTTTAGGCAGTCTGAAAATAAAGGCCTAGAAGTAACTTCACTCTTTTCTATGATCAGGAAAGACACATTCTCTGGCACCCCGGGAAGAATTAAAGTCAACATAATATTTAAAAGCCATGGGAGTACCTAATAATCCACTTTGATGGTCCTCATGAGAAATACAAATTTACCTTTATGTCTTTATTGTGATTCCTCCAATGTATCAAATGACTGAATTTGGCATTTCCCATCCCTTTGATTGCTCTAATCTATCAAATAATGGAACTATGTGATTCTCATTTCCTCTAAAAGGGTGTTCTGTTTTTCTCTTTTCTTTTTCACAGACTGATTTACAACCTTTTCTTCTATTACTCCCTCTGGAACTCTCTTTCCATATTTCTACCAGCTTTTGTGTTAAACGGTTTAACTAAATTGCATGGTGGCTCACCCCCTCATTAACTTCAATCCCTGCCTTCCTACTTTTAAATTAACAATGCCTGACTACCAAGGGAGTTTTATGACCATCAACCCATTTCTTTCTTCTCATGATTATATAAATACAGTTATTTTATTCCCAATGAGAACACTATTAGAACACATTTTCTCTGAGATTAAAACAAAACCATTCTGCCTAAATTCCTTTATTATACATATGTTTTAAATTTTTATTGACTTCTACATTTGGGAAAAGCTAAATGGAATTGCACATACTATTCTAAGTGTGTCATTTCATCTCAATATTTTAAAATTATACCCAATTAATGCTTATAAGAAGTTCTCCTTTAACTTATAATACTAAATATATTACTTTGATTTTGGTTTTAGAACTATTTTTCCATATCTGGAAATCATATTATTGGTTGGACACTCCTAGATATTTTTGGCATTTTCACTTAAAATAAGTTACTATTTTACACATTTTTAGCATTATGTGCTTTTTGATTTTGACATTGGCTTTTTTACTAAATAGCTTTTTTTAATTAATGATTCTAATATATGCTTAAAGATGCTTTCTGTGAAATTCTATCATTTAGTATTTTAAAATATATTTATTACAATGCTCTTTAAGAATTTTATTATCAGTGGTCCAAAGGGGAGGTCATTATGAGGATTGTGACAGGTCATAGTGGTGTGACCAGTAACCCAATGACCAAATAAATGATGGATAAGCTACAGGACAGTTGAGTGGGAAGTCATTCACTCAACATTGGATGTGTGGTGTTGTATAATAAATGTTTCAGAAGATTAGGAAAGCAAAGTCTCTGCCCACAGACATAATCAGAGGCTAGTGGGGAAGTTACAACATACACTACTATTTCAGGTATACTACAATAAAAACTGTGAAAGTAGCATAAAGTGTTTTGAGAAATGGCAAGTGAGGATGAGAGGAATCTTTGCCAAGTTTCATCCATTTAAAATAGGATATTCAGGGGTGCCCCTGGGTGGATCAGTCAGTTAAGTGTCAGACTCTTGATCTCCACCCAGGTCATGATCTGACAGTTCATGAAATCGACCCCTCTCCCCATTTGGATTCTCTCTCTCAGCCCCTCCCCTGCTCACACTCTCACTCACGCACTCTCTCTCTCTCAAAATAAATAAACATTAAAAAATCAGACATTCAGTGCACCTGGTTGGCTCAGTCAGTTAAGTGTCAGACTCTTGATTTCAGCTCAGGTCATGATCTCATGGTTTGTGAGTTTGAGCCCCACATCCGGTTCTGTGCTGACAGCAGAAAGCCTGCTTGGGATTCTCTGTCTCCCTCTCTCTCTGCCCCTCCCCAACTGGCTCTCTCTCAAAAATAAATAAGCACTTAAAAAAATCAGATATTCAGTGATGCTACAGAATAGACACATTGGTAGGTGTCACATACACAAAAATGCATAAAACAAAGTCTCCTGCTCTCATGGAGTTAACACTCTAGTGAGGGATAATTGCACACATTCAAAGAGGAAGGGGAGAAGGCAAATAAACATATTTCAAGCAGAATAAAGAGTGCCCGCACCAAAAGCAACTCAGAATTATAAAATGATTACAAGTATGTGTGTGCCAGTGCAGGGAAAGAGTATTGGGATACAGGGTAAGAAAAGACCACGAAAGAAATGGAGATCTCCCCTCCAAGGATTTTGTGTAGTCAGTAAATTGTAATCATAATTTTTTGAATAAAGATATTGACAGATCTGTATGTACAAAGGTAACTGAGGCAACAGAGGAGAGGAAGTGTTACCAGTGCAAACAGGAAGACCAATGGTACAATTTTTTTAATAATAGTCCAATAAAGACATGTCGGCTCATTACAACTAGAGTTTTGCGTGTTGAATAAGGTATCTATAGAGATTAAGTGACAGGAATAAGAGAATAAAACGTTCCAAGTTTTGGACCATTATCCTATGATGATAATACAATTTCCCATGATGAGAATGTAGAATGCAGTGAAGTTTGACAGATAAGTTTTGTGGTAGAAAATTTGGATTTGAAGAACTTGTCGTTCATATCAAGTAGGCAACTGGAAATTAAAATAATGTTGAGAAATAAAGAAGCATATTTGGTATTAATATGTTACTAGTTCACAAAATAGAACTAGATGAGATTAGCCGAGGGGAGACAACTGAGAAAGGAAGAAAATGGACAAAAGGAAAGACCACTTGTGAATGATAAAATGAATCAGGAAGAAAAAAAAAAAGATCCTATAGGTCCTGTTAAAGGGTAATCAGGGAAATCACTAGTGTGATTCCAGAAGAAAGGAGTATTAATAACAACACATGGTAAACAATCTATTACATGTGGGGATCACTAATGATAGTTACAGAGTCAATAGGGTACAAGGAACAGAGAGCACACTAAAGAAGAACGAAGAGTAAATGAGAGATAATAAAGTGGAATCAGCAAATGAAATACTAAGAATGAGCATTAATATAGAGTTTACAATATACCAGGCCCTGTTATAAACACTTTATGTATTTTACATACACATTTAATCCCCAGCAATAACCATAAGAGGTACGAATGATTATTAGTCCCACATTAGAGATAACAAAACTGAACCAGAAAGAAATTAAGGAGTTAATCCAAGGATATAGAACCAAGAATAACAGAACCAAGATTTGAACTTGTTCAATTTGTTCCAAAACTTTTCCTCTGAACAACCACAGATTATTTGATACCACAATCATAATTCGGTGCTGGCCTTATGATTTGTTTTAACAAACAGAATGTGGCAGAGTTGTTTGAATCCTAGACGCTAGGCTTCAAGAGCCCTTGCAGCTTCCACCTTCACTCTCTTAAAAACACTGTCCTGAAATACCATGTAAAGATACTAGTCTAGCCTATTAGCCACATGGAGCAGAATTGAAGTGCCCTGGGGAAAAATTAGCACTGATTTCCAGACATGTGAATAAGCGAACTCAGCCACAGATGCAGTGGAATGCAGCCACATGAGTAAGCCCAGGAGAAAGCAGAAAACACCCAGACAACCCATGGAATCTGGAGAAGAGACAAGTGTTGTTTTAGACCACGAAATCTGGGAGTTGTCTGCTATGCAACAATAAACAATTGATGTAGAAACTGGTACCTAAAACTGGGTACTGCCATAACAAAAATCTAAAACGAGTGGCGTTAGTTTCGGATGAGGTAATAGGGGGAAACTATAAGAGCAGCAGGAAGTGTTAGTGGACTCTGTGAGAACAATAAAGAAATTGCTATTGAAGGCTTGAGAAAGGGTGATCTGTATTATGTAGTGAGAAATAATTGACAACAATGCCATCTGAAAAACTTGGAAGATATAAAATAAGACTAATGAACTTGTGAGTCTGGCCAAGGAAATTTCCAGACAGAATGTCAAAACTGTCAGTTGGCTTCTTACAGGTTCATGTGACAAGGTATGAGAAGGTAGAGATACACTGAAATTCGAGCAGCAAGAAAAACCTTCAGAAATTACAGAAGACACAGTATACACTACGGGTTGGAAAACAAACCTATTTATTTTCTCCATATTCTCTCCACAAAGGATTTTTTTTAAATAAAAGTTGGTCTCATGGTAAAAATGAAATTTAAGGTGTTAAGATTCCAGAAAATTAAGTTGCTACTAGTAGGACCCTGACAACTGAGAAAAAGAAAAAGAAAAAATTATCTTCTAAAAATCATAAGGACATTATCCCTTAGAAAAGTTTCATGTATTCCTCAGATAGTGTTCTGTTTTAAAATCAGTTGTGGATTTTAGGGGCATCTGGACGGCTCAGTTAAGCATCTGACTTCGGCTCAGGGCACGATCTCACAGTTTGTGAGTTCGAGTCCCGCATTGGGCTCTGTGCTGACAGCTCAGAGCCTGGAGCCTGCTTTGGATTCTGTGTCTCCCTCTCTCTCTGCCCCTCCCTGCTCGCGCTCGCTCTCTCTCTCTCTCTCTCTCTCTCTCTCCCAAAAATAAACAATAAACATTAAAAACTTTAAAATTCAGTTGTGGATTTTATCTTTTAGAGCATGAAGGAAAAATGAATCAGATTCATAAGAAACTAGAAAATTGTAAGAAGAAGTTATCAACACTATTAGCTTCAGCTAAAAGGACAGTGCTAGATTAAAATGAACAGAGGCCTCTAGAAAACTAACACAACTGCAAACAGGGACTATTTCTTGTTGATAAGAAAAAAAAAAAAAAAAAGGAGGGAGGGTAATAAAAGGCAAGGGAAAGAAAGAGACACAGAAACAGACTGAGAGTCACTGAGGGCAGACCATGAGCCCAAGGTCTTGAGCTAAAAGCCCAGAGGGCAGAGTCAAGAGCTGAAGAGAAAAATAGGTTAGGGAACCACTCTCAGAAAATGGAAATGGATCATCATCAAGTCTAATTTCTTGTTCTAGGAGTTAGGGGAAGTGGTGGCATATGCCCTCCTAGAATTCAGAACCACCAAAATTTCCACAGTCCACAGTTGCTTTGTCCCTCTGTCTCCTTTCTCTTTAAATCAATAGTGATCTCTACACTCATTTCACCATTATATGTTGAGGAGGGGAGTGGTAGATAAATTATTATCTCTTTATTTCACAAGTCTCTGGATTAAGAAAACCCACACCTGAAAAGCCTCACCCAGAACTGATAAAGATCAGGAAATCAAAAACTTTAATCTAGGGCACCTGGATGCCTCAGTCTGTTAAACATCAGATGTCGGTTCAGGTCATGATCTTGCAGTCTGTGGATTCGAGTCCTGCATTGGGCTCTGTGCTGACAGCTCAGAGCCTGGAGCCTGCTTCGGATTCTGTTTCTCCCTATCTCTCTGCCCCTCTCAGCTCATGCTCTCTTTCCCTTCCTCAAAAATAAATAAACATTTTTAAAAAATTAAAAATAAATTTAAAAAAGCAAAAAACCTTCAGTCCTGATACTATGATTTGGTGGGGTCTTTGGAAGGGTGAATGAATTTTACTTATAAGAGCTGGGTAATTAGTTGAGGTCAGAAGACAGGCTATAGGAGACTAAACTGTGCTACCAATTTTTTGCAGCTTCTCCCCTCAAGAGGTGAGGGCTGTTTCTCCCTTCCTTGAATTTAGGCCATTCCTGTGGCTAGTTCTGATAAATGTGTTGGAAATGATAAATTCTAGAGTCTAAGGCACAGAGGACTTTCAGATTCCATTTTCCCCCCTTAGAATGCTACAATGACACTTCAGTGAAGAAAGAAGGTTTACTTGGAGGAGAAGCCACATAGAGGAGAAATCAAGGTATCCCCGCCAACTGCCAGGCATGTGAAAAATCCTGGACTATTTGGCCTAGGTACTTCCCATGTTCAAGGTAGCCTTCTGAGTGGGCCAGGAGAATACATAAAAGAAACCTCCTAGCCAACCCACAAAATCTTAAAGAACAATCATTGTTTTAGTTCAGTAAGTTTGGAATGATATATTATTTTTAATCCAGCATTATATAACTGATAAACATACTGTCGCTCACTACTGTACCTATTAAAGGTGTTTTAAGATGAATTAATATTTTTATTTAAAAGATACGCAGAATCAATACATGTGTGTTGTATATGTCTTTTAGAATAGGGACGTCTAAGACACATTTGGCAGATAGGACAAAACATAACAAGGGATGAGTAAAAATTATTAGGAATGGAAGAAACATACATATATATGTAGCAGAGATTAAAAATGTAAGAGATTATTATAAGCAACCATATCCCAACCAATTTGAAAATTTCAACATAAATGAGAAATTCCTAGACAGACCAAGAGGTCACAGAAAATTCTATTAATATTAATGATATTTATTAAGTAATTTAAAAATATCCCAAACAAATAAAACAGTCTAAATAGGGCTTTCTAGGAATGTTGGTATTCAAGAAGTAGTAATTTCAACTTTGACTTCATTCTTTCAGAGAATGGAAAATGAAGGAATGCTCCCTGATTTCATGAAATTAGTGTCGCCTTAATAACCAAAATTCTAACAAGTGCAGTCCAAAAAAAAAAAAAAAGCCAACCTCACATAGGGACATGCATAATATTTCTTATGATTGTAAAATCCTAGAAATTATATTAGCAAAATTGTGACTGGTTTACTTTTGTCACAGAAGCAAATACTTGGTTTATTCTTAAAAACATATAGAATTTAAATATTATATCTAATTATTTTAAAGAAGAAACAAAGATTTTCTCAGGATTAAAAAAAAAAAAAAGACTATACCCTACACAAGCTTCTTGAGCAGCCTTGGTGAACTGGTGGGTCGTTAAGATGAAGTAGTCAGACAGAACATTCCTTATTCTACCTTTTGGCCCCATATCCCTTTATTTTGGTTATGGAGGAGAAAGCATCACTGAATGCACTGAATGAAGCCTGCATCCTCTTGTACATTAGCCTAACTTCATAAGGTATGAAGCCATAATGGAGTTTTTAATATTCCATTTCACAATTTTCTTTGGTCCATTGCTTCTGGTTGATGGCGTACATAAAGGGAAAGATCACTGTATGCCATGGCATCAGCTCACTGCCTTTCTTCTCCTACTAAATGCTGAGTTCCTTAGTTAGAAGAAATGTTGTATAGAATGCTGTAACAATATATACAGCTTTCTCATTCCTCAATAATTGTTTCTGGCAGAAGTAAGCAGAGAAATCAGATCCATATTCAGTATAAGTATCTACTCCACTGAAGACAAACTCTGTCTGCTATCTTCCCTATGATAGAAAAGAGCTCATATAACTGAGTTAACACCAGGTCGCTACACATTGTTCTCTGCCCCCTGGAAGACAGGGCATTCAGCAGTGGCTATAGCCAGATCGAATATGAGGTGGCGTGGGAGGGGTAGTGAGAACTGGAAGGGGGATTACGTATTGAAAAATTCACGAAAAACGTCTTTTTTGGCCTCTTCCTTAGGAAGTCTGATGAGCCAGCACTGAGGCTGATAATGAAAAAGAGTTATATTGACAGAATAAGTATTTTTGACACCTTATCATTGAGTGTCTCCTTAGGCACACTGAATGTTCACATTGGTAACAAATATTTTAACTCCTCAGACTTCATCTGTATGATTTACCCACATAATCCTGCACATGCCCAACTAGATGGTTTGTTAGATAACAAATATTTAGTTCAATATGAACAGTTCAGTTTTTTTCCCCCTCCCAAACGCATTGTTCTATACTGCAGTTCCCCATCAGCACTTGACACAGTCTCCAGATATCAATGCAATCTAATAATAGGCACCTTGAACACTCTTGATTTCACTGGATCGTAAGCACAAGTACAACACCCTTTGCTCTACAATCTGGGCTAGTTGGAAGGCCTTCCTGGCTGTGAGTCCCACTCAAAACTCTCAGTATTATGAGTTACATGGGATATAGGTAGGAGCAGCATTTCCAAATATGTATATTAATTGAGCAACACACTAAATTTTGGCATACGTCATCTACAAATCTAAAGAGGTCCAACAGGCATTGTGTCTTTGTCATAGAGTTCAGGGACCTGAGATGCAACTTATCTGACACTCTGGAAGGGGCATTCCAACATCCTTTAGACAACTGAACAGCCAAAACATTTAATTCAGTGGCAAACTCCTCAAAGTCCTTCATCTTATTTTCCATTGTCTAGTATGCATGCATCTTTCAAGGATAGCTGCTACTTACCAATCAATATGTCCTATCAGCATGGACAATCAATGTAATAGACCAGCACGATTTCCTATAGGAAACAAGATAATTAAGGTCCCACTGAGCTAAATTATGGAGCCAAGTCCAGGAATTGATAAAGCCTTGTGGCAGAAAAGTGTTGTTATACTCTGCTAGGTGAAAGTAAGTGACTTCTGATGCTCTTTGTTTATTGGTATTGAGAAAAAAAAATGCATCAATCAGCTTGATAGCTAATTTTCCGGGTGTCAGGGACTATATTCACTATCACCATTAAAGAACAAATGCAATTGGAGACACCTCTTGATTAAGCTTATGATTGTCCACTATCATTCTCTATGATCCATCAGCCTTCTACATAAGCCAAAGTTAAATGGGACTGTGATGGGTATAACCACTTCAGTGGATGGAAATTGCCTCCTTCCAGTTACTTGGGGCAACAACTATGGAATCATTCTTGATTTCTCTCTTTCTTTCATGCACACTTCCGATTTGTCAAGAAATTCTATCAGGCTTATATTACCGTGATAGCTTCCAAACAGCTCCCTTGCCTTCATCTCTGTCGTCTACCATTGATTTTCATTGGAGCAACAGAGAAATCCTTTTAAAATATAAGACAGCTTGTGTCACTCCTCTGTTCAAAATGCTACAGCAGTTCTCCACTCACAGAAAACGCTGATATCTGCACAGTGGCTTATAAAACTCTATGGGTTCTGGATCCCCATTAAATCTCTGACTTTATCTCCTGATCTCCTTTCTTGTTCACTCTACTCCTATCATACTGGTCCCCTTGCTAGTTCTCAATCACAGCAGTCATGTTCCTGCCTTGAGTTCTTTGCTCTAGTTGTTTCTGCTTCATATAATGTTATTCTCCTATAAATCTGAATTTCTAGACTCCTTACTTTAAGCTTTTACTCAAAGTCATCTGCCGAATGAAGACTCCTTTGGCCACCCTATCTATAATACCCATTGCCCACAGAGTCCTACTAATTCCCCACACTCTATTTTTTTTCCTTTTTTCTATATATTTCATCTTTTAAAAAAATTTTTGTTTATTAATTTGAGAGAGAAAGAGAGAGAGAGAGAGAGCACAAGCAGGGGAGGGGCAGCAAGAGAGGGAGACAGAGAGAGAATCCCAAGCAGGCTACATATTGTCAGTGCAGGGCCCAACGCAGGGCTTGAACTCACAAACTGCGAGATCATGACTGGAACTGAAACCAAGAGTCAGATGCTTAACTGACTGAGCCACCTAGGCTCCCCTCTATATTATTTCATCTTATATATGCTACATATTTAACTTGCTTACTTATTCATGTTTATTAGTTACTATTTGTTTTCCTTTATTAGAATGTGTCCTATGATGATAAAAACTTTGTCTGCTTTATTTATTGATACGTAGAAAAATGTCTGGCATATATACGATGCTCTTAAATTTTTGAGGAATCCACAAATGAATAAGTAGACAAACCTTAAAAAAGTATTTTAAGTGAGGGGCACCTGGGTGGCTCAGCGGTTAAGCAACCAACTCCAGCTCAGTTCATGATCTCATTGTCCGTGGGTTCAACTCCGCATCAGGCTCTTGGCTGTCAGTGCAGAGCCCACTTTGGATTATCTGTCTCCCTCTCTCTCTGCCCCTCCCCTACTTGTGCACTCTTTCCCTCTCTTTCTCTCAAAAATAACTAAGCCTTAAAAAAAACTTTTAAAAGTATTTTAAGTGAAATAAGGCAGTTTGCAGAAAGTGTATATCATACAATTCCATTTACATAGAGAGGAATAAATGAAAACTATAAAATGTCATTTAGCAATTTATCCATATATGTTAAACGATAGGAATAAAAGAAAATTAATAATAATCACAGAAGTCAGAATAGTAGTTATTTTGGGGTGCAGGAAGGGGAATGTCATTCAGGAGATGGATATAGGTCACTGTAAAGATAAAGAGAGGTTCCAAGATGGCAATATAAGAAGAACCTGAACTCCCCTCCTCCTTAGATACACTGAATCTATACCTTCACATACAACAGTTCTTCCTGAAGAAAAACTAAGAGCTGACGGAATAGCTTCTCCACAACAAAGAACAGAGGGACCACATCCAGAAGAGGAGGAGAGACAAAGACCCCAGCCTTGACACTGAACTACAGTAGGGATGGATACTACCTGCTGGACCAAGAGCAGATTCATTTGCCCAGGGGCACAGAAAAAAAAAGTCAAGGTTTAAAAGGGCAACTAGAATTTAAAGGAAGCAGCCCTGAGTGTCTGCTAAATCGAAGGCACAACCTGTGGAATGCTCTTTGGGGATAGAGGGGCTAGAGTACCATTGTTTACCCTTCCCTTCCACCTTGATAACACAAACAGAAGCAGGATCTGGGTACTCTGGCCAGTCTGACCCTTCAGGCATGTAGCCCACAGTAGGCCCAGATGCACTGGGGCATAGAAAAAAAAAAAGTCACAGTTTAAAGACAACTAGAATATAAAGGAAATCCCCCTAGGGGAACTCCAGGAATGGTTTCTGGAGTTGGAGGGAGCAGTGAGTACTATTTTTTATGCTCTCCCTACATCTTGATAGTGCAGAGGAGCAGGGTATTGGTCTGGCCAATTAGCTGCCTTAGCTGAGCCCACATCAGTATCAGCTGTACCCACAAGGAGGTTCCCCCCAACCACCCAAGCTCCAGCCATCTCCAAAAATAACTCCAGTACAGCACCCACTAGGACACCCTTAAACGGCACCCCCTACAGCCCCAACCATCTTGTCAAGGAAACATAGGCACAAAGTGCCCTGAGACAACCTGAAGCACCTGCTTCAGTTCCTGCTGTCCCACCAAGACCCTGGCCCCCTTGCATCAAGCACGCTGAGGCCCCCTGGCCTATATATGCTTCAGCTGTCCCACTAGAGCACCCCAGGATGGAGTGCCCCAGGATCCCCAGCCCATGCCTACTACAACTCCAGCCAGCCAGCCAAAGCTGCTAGGCACAAGCAGTCTATGCAGGGTTCATTCCTTCAGAAGTAGGAGAAGTAGCTGTTTTGTCTAATTTATCGAAACAAACACAAAGAGTCAAACAAAATGAGGAGACGCAGGAATATGATCCAAATGACAGAATAAGAAAAAACTCAAAAAAGAACTTAAAAAAAAAGAGAGACAAGCAATCTACCTGATAGAGTTCAAAGTAATGATCATAAAGTTACTCACCAGACTTGAGAGAAGAGAGGATGTACTCAGTGAAAAGTTCAACAAAGAGACAGGAAATATGAAAAAGAACCAATCAGAATTGTGTAATAAAATAACTAAAATGAATATATCAGAGAAAATCAATAATGGAACAGAGGATGCAGAAGAACAGATCAGTGAAATGGAAGACTGTGTACTGAAAACTACCCAAGCTGAACAGCAAAATAAAAAAAAAAAAAAAAAAGAATTTATAGGTTAAGGGATCTCTGAAATATCAAGTATACTAATATTCACATTATAGGCATTCCAGAAGGAGAAAAGAGAAAGGGTCAAAAAACTTATTAAAAAAAAAAAAGTAACTGAAAACTTCCCTAACCTGGGGAAGAAAACAGATACCCAGGTCCAGAAAGCAAAGAGACCCCCAAATATGATGAACTCAAACATGTTCACACAACACTTAATAATTAAAATGTCAAAGATTAAATATAAGGAGATAATTTTAAAAGCACAAGAGAAAAGCGACGAGTTACCTACCCAGGGAATCCCATTAGGCTATCGGCTGATTTTTTTTTTTTAGCAGAAATTGCAAGTCAGAAGGGAGTGGTATGATATATTAAAGGCACTAAAAAATGAAAACAAGAAACAAAAAACAAAACAAAAATGTGTAACCAAAAATATTGTACTAGCAAAGTTATCATTTAAAATTGAAGGACATGGGGTGCCTGGGTGGCTCAGTTGGTTGGGCGGCCGACTTCGGCTCAGGTCATGATTTCTCGGTCCGTGAGTTCAAGCCCCGCGTCGGGCTCTGTGCTGACAGCTCAGAGCCTGGAGCCTGTTTCAGATTCTGTGTCTCCCTCTCTCCGACCCTCCCCCATTCATGCTCAGTCTCTCTCTGTCTCAAAAATAAATAAACATTAAAAAAAAAATTAAAAAAAAATAAAATTGAAGGACAGATAAAGAGTTTTCTAGAGATAGAGAATCCCAACCAGGCTCCGTACTGCCAGTACATCAGGCTCTCTCTTGCTCGCTCTCTCAAAATAAACTTTAAAAAATTGAAAAGAAAATCTCACGTACAGTTGCAACAAAAAAGAATAAAATACCTAGAGTTAAACTGAACTAAGGAGGTGAAAGACTTAAATGATGAAAACCATAGAACAGTGATGAAAGATACTGGAGATGACACAAATGGAAAGCTTTCCATACTTATGAATTGGAATATTGATATAGTTAAAATGTCCATACTACCCAAAGCAATCTACAGAGTCAATGCAATCCCTATCTAAATACCAACAGTATTTTTCACAGAGCTGAACAAATAGTCCTAAAATGTGTATGGGACCACAAAAGATCCCAAATAGGCAAAGCAATCTTGAGAAAGAAGAACAAACCTGGAGGTATCACTATCCTAGATTTCAAGATATACTAAAAAGCTACATGGATCAAAACAGTTTGGTCCTCTCACCAAAATATACACATAGATCAGTGAAATAGAATAGGAAGCCCAGAAAATAAACCTATGCCTATTTGTTCAATTAATCTAGGACAATGGAGGCAAGAATATACAATGAGGGGAAGTCAGTCTCTTCAATAATTGATACTATGAAAATTGGACAGCTATATGCAAAAGAATGAAGCTGGATTACTTTCATACATCACACACAAAAATAAACTCAAAATCAATTAAAGACCTAAATATGAGTTCTGAACCATAAAACTCCTAGGGAAAACATAGGCAGTAATCTCTTTGACATCAGTCTTAGCAATGTATTTATGGATGTCTCCTTAGGCAAAGGAGACAAAAGCAAAAACAATATTGAAAATACTCCAAAATAAAACTCTTTTGCACAGCAAAGAAAACCATCAATGAAATTAAAGGGCAACCTAGTGAATGTAAGATGATATTTGCAAATTATATATTCAATAAAGGGTTAAGGTCAAAAGTAGATAAAAACTTCTACAACTCAACACTAATCCTTCTCCCACAAATAATCCAATCAAAAATGGGCAGAGGGCCTAACAGATATTTTCCCAAAGATGGCATACATATAGCCAACACATGCATGAAAAGATGCTCAACATCACTAACCTTACACCAGTCAGAATGGCTAGTATCAAAATGACAAGAAATAACAAGTGTTAGTAAGGATGTGGAGAAAAAGGAACACTCATGAACTGTTGGCAGGAATGTAAATTGGCATAGCCACTGTGGGAAACCAAACTGAGGTTGTTCAAAAAGTTAAAAATAGAAATGCCATAGTATCCAGTAATTCTAGTAGTAGGTATTTACCCAAAGAAAATGAAATCACTAATTTAAAAAGATAGATGCACCCCTAAGTTTACTGCACCATTCTTTACAATAGCAAAGATATGGAAGCAACCCACCTGCCCATCAATAGATGGGATAAAGAAGATATGTGTGTGTGTATGTGTAATGAAATATTACTCAGCCCTAAATAAGAGTGAGATCTTGTCATTTGAAACAACATGAATGGGCCTAGAGGGTACTATCCTAAGTGAAATAAATCATATGAAGACAAATACGATATTATTTCACTTGTATGTGAAATCTAAAAATCAAAGAAAGAAAAATAGAAACAGACTCACAAATACAGAGAACAAACTGGTGTTTGCCAGAGGGAAGGAGAATGGGTACTAGATGAAACAGATGAAGGGATTAACAGGTACAAAACTTCCAGGTACAAAGCAAATAAATCACAGAAGTGAAAACTATAGCATAGGTAATATAGTCAATAATATTTTAATAACTTTGTATGGTGACAGATGGTGACTACACTTATTGTGCTAAGCACTGCATAATGTATAGAATTGTCAAATCAGTGTGTTGTGCACCTAAAACTAATGTAAACACTGTATGTCAACTATAATTAAATAATAAACATTTTTAAAAGTAAAAATAAGTAACATTTATAGAGGTGACATTCTAATACCTGTTTGACTAGAAGACAAAAAATACTTGACTTGATTTTTTTCATATACATGAAGAAATTAATGAAATAATATATTTTTAACTTGACCATTTATTAGTGTGAAATTGAACAAAGAGGGATAAAGAGGATGTACTTTCACTCTTATGCTAAGTAGATGATAGCTTCATTCATCCTTTTATTTACCGAAAAAAAAATTTACTCTTCATGTTATATATTAGGTGCTGTCCTTGGTGCTGAGATCAGTGGGGGTACGGTGGAGGAGTACAGAAAAACAACACCAAAACAAAACAAAACAAAACAAAACAAAACAAAACAAAACAAACTTTGCCTTCCCAGAGTTTAAATCTAGTGTGGGAGATTGATGATAAAGAAATAAATAGGGGCACTTGGATGGCTCAGTCAGTTACGCATCTGACTTTGGCTCAGGTCATGGTCTTGCGGTCCATGGGTTGAGCCCCTGTGTCTGACTCTGTGCTTATAGCTCAGAACCTGGAGCCTGCTTGGGATTCTGTGTCTCCTTCTCTCTCTCTGCCCCTCCCTGCTCATGCTCTCTCTTCTCAAAAATAAAAATAAACATTAAGAAGAAAATCCTTAAAAAAAAAAGAAATA